>NC_045983.1:35903652-36203652 GCF_010909765.2 Amblyraja radiata | reverse complement strand
TCCTAGCACCCTCCTCACAGTTCATACTGCCACCCAGCTTTGTGTCATCTACAAATTTGCTAATGTTACTTTTCTATGTTCTATGTTCCTTCATCTAAATCATTGATATATATTGTAAATAGCTGCAGTCCCAGCACCGAGCCTTGCAGTACCCCACTAGCCACTGCCTGCCATTCTGAAAGGGACCCGTTAATTCCTACTCTTTGTTTCCTGTCTGCCAACCAATTTTCTATCCATGTCAGTACCCTACCCCCAATATTATGTGCTCTAATTTTGCCCACTAATCTCCTGTGTGGGACCTTATTTCTTGTGTGGGACCTGAAAGTCCAGATACACTACATCCACTGGGTCTCCCTTTTCCATTTTACTTGTTACATCCTCAAAAAATTCCAGAAGATTAGTCAAGCACGATTTCCCCTTCGTAAATCCATGTTGACTTGGACCAATCCTGTTACTGCTATCCAAATGCGCCGCTATTACATAGTTTATAATTGACTCCAGCCACTTCCCCACCACCGATGTCAGGCTAACTGGTCTATAATTCCCTGTTTTCGCTCTTCCGCCTTTCCTAAAAAGTGGAATAACATTAGCTACCCTCCAATCCACAGGAACAGATCCAGAATCTATAGAACATTGGAAAATGATCACAATGCGTCCACGATTTCTAGAGCCATTTCCTTAAATACCCTGGGATGCAGACCACCAGGACTTGGGGATTTATCAGCCTTCAGTCCCATCAGTTTACCCAACACCATTTCTTGACTAATGTGAATTTCCTTCAGTTCCTCCATCACCCTAGATCCTCTGTCCCCTAATACATCTGGAAGATTGTTTGTGTCCTCCTTAGTGGAGTCAGAACCATAGTACCCTGTTCAACTTGTCTGCCATTTCCTTGTTCCTCATGATAAATTCACCTGTTTCTGTCTTCAAGGGACCCACATTTGTCTTAACTAATCTTTTCTTTTTCACATACCTAAAGAAGCTTTTACTATCCTCCTTTATATTCTTGACTAGCTTAACTTCCTACTTCATCTTTTCTCCCCGTATTGCCTTTTTAGTTATCTTCTGTTGTTCTTTAAAAGTTTCCCAATCCCTTAGCTTCCTGCTCATTTTTGCTACGTTATACGTCTTCTCTTTTAGTTTTATATTGTCCTCAACTTCCCTTGTCAGCCACGGTTGCCTCCTACTCCCCTTAGAATCTTTCCTCTTTGGAATTAAATGATCCTGCATCTTCTGGATTATTCCCAGTAATTCCTGCCATCGCTGTTCCACCGTCATCCCTGCTAGGGTCCCTTTCCAGTCAACGTTGGCCAGCTCCTCCCTCATGCCTCCATAGTCCCCTTTGTTCGATTGCAATACTGACACTTCTGATTTTACCTTCTCCCTCTCAAATTACAGATTAAAATTTATCATATTATGGTCACTACCTCCTAATGGCTCCTTTACCTTCAGTTCCCTTTATCAAATCTGGCTCATTACACAACACTAAATCCAGAATTGCCTTCTCTCTGGTAGGCTCCAGTACATGCTGCTCTAAGAATCCATCTTGGAGGCACTCTACAAATTCCCTTTCTTGGGGTCCATTACCAACCTGATTTTCCCAGTCTACCTACATATTGCAATCTCCCATAACCACCATATAACATATAACCATATAACAATTACAGCACGGAAACAGGCCATCTCGGCCCTACAAGTCCGTGCCGAACAACTTTTTTCCCTTAGTCCCACCTGCCTGCACTCATACCATAACCCTCCATTCCCTTCTCATCCATATGCCTATCCAATTTATTTTTAAATGATACCAACGAACCTGCCGCCACCACTTCCACTGGAAGCTCATTCCACAACGCTACCACTCTCTGAGTAAAGAAGTTCCCCCTCATGTTACCCCTAAACTTCTGTCCCTTAATTCTGAAGTCATGTCCTCTTGTTTGAATCTTCCCTATTCTCAAAGGGAAAAGCTTGATCACATCAACTCTGTCTATCCCTCTCATCATTTTAAAGACCTCTATCAAGTCCCCCCTTAACCTTCTGCGCTCCAGAGAATAAAGACCTAACTTATTCAACCTATCTCTGTAACTTAGTTGTTGAAACCCAGGCAACATTCTAGTAAATCTCCTCTGTACTCTCTCTATTTTGTTGACATCCTTCCTATAATTGGGCGACCAAAATTGTACACTATACTCCAGATTTGGTCTCACCAATGCCTTGTACAATTTTAACATTACATCCCAGCTTCTATACTCAATGCTCTGATTTATAAAGGCTAGCATACCAAAAGCTTTCTTTACCACCCTATCTATATGAGATTCCACCTTCAAGGAACTATGCACGGTTATTCCCAGATCCCTCTGTTCAACTGTATTCTTCAATTCCCTACCATTTATCATGTACGTCCTATTTTGATTTGTCCTGCCAAGGTGTAACACCTCACATTTATCAGCATTAAACTCCATCTGCCATCTTTCAGCCCATTTTTCCAAATGGCCTAAATCACTCTGTAGACTTTGGAAATCCTCTTCATTATCCACAACACCCCCTTCCACAACACCCCCTATCTTGGTATCATCTGCATACTTACTAATCCAATTTACCACCCCTTCATCCAGATCATTGATGTACATGACAAACAACAAAGGACCCAACACAGATCCCTGAGGCATCCCACTAGTCACCTGCCTCCAACCCGACAAACAGCCATCCACCATTACTCTCTGGCTTCTCCCATTCAGCCACTGCTGAATCCATCTTGCTATTCCTGCATTTATACCCAACAGTTTAACCTTAACCAACCTTCCATGAGGAACCTTGTCAAAGGCCTTACTAAAGTCCATATAGACAACATCCACTGCTTTACCCTCGTCAATTTCCCTAGTAACCTCTTCAAAAAATTCAAGAAGATTAGTCAAACATGACCTTCCAGGCACAAATCCATGTTGACTGTTCCTAATCAGACCCTGTTTATCCAGATGCTTATATATATTATCTCTAAGTATCTTTTCCATTAATTTGCCCACCACTGAAGTCAAACTAACGGGTCTATAATTGCTAGGTTTACTCTTAGAACCCTTTTTAAACAATGGAACAACATGCGCAGTACGCCAATCCTCGGGGACTATTCCCGTTTCTAATGACATTTGAAATATTTCTGTCATAGCCCCGGCTATTTCTACACTAACTTCCCTCAATGTCCTAGGGAATATCCTGTCAGGACCTGGAGACTTATCCACTTTTATATTTTTCAAATGGTCCTGGAGTCACGGTCCATAGCGTTACCTTTGTTACATGCCAATTTTAACTCCTGCTGCAACTTGCACCCTATATCCAGGCTACTGTTGGGGGCATGTAGATCTCTCCCATTTGGGTCTTTTTGCCCTTACAATTTATCAGTTCTATCCACAATGACTACATTTTCTGATTCTATGTCACCCCTCGCAAAGGACTAAATTTCATTCCTTACCAACAGAGCTACCCCACCCCCTCTGCCCACCAGTCGGTCTTTTTGATAGGACGTATAACCCTAAATATTCAGTTCCCAGCCCTGGCCCTCTTGCAGCCATGTCTCTGCAATTCCCACAACATCATACTTAGCAGTTTCCAACTGAGCCTCAAGCTCATCCACTTTATTTCTTATACTTCACGCATTCATTTATAGCACTTTTAATTTGGTATTCACCTCACCTCCCACACCGGTTCCTATTTCATCTGACCTTACTCTCTTATCCCTTCTTGAACTTTCCGTCCCATTAATTTGGGTGTATTTTGTAACTTTTCCTATATTCTCTTTCCCTTTAACTCCATCCATATACTTCCAATTTGTCGACCCCTCCTCCCCGCTGTTTCGTTTAAACCCATCTGTGTAGCACTAGCAAACCTGTCTGCCAGAATATTAGTCCCCCTCCAGTTAAGGTGCAACCCCGTGACTCCAGGTCCATGCTTGAAGCTGAAAGAGAAAAGTAATTTGTCAACATAAGACAAATCACTCTAATTTTTAAAGCTTTTTCTTGGCACATCAGCTGGAAAATAAAAGCAATAGCAAAAACCCAAAACATTTTTGACATTCTTTTACTTTCCTGAAGCAGATGTCAATTGGGCTTCTGAAAATCACAGGCGGCGATGACAATGGTTCTGAGGGCTATTTCAAAGCATCAATCTGCTGAAATACAAATAATTAGCATGGATGAGTAGCCATTGATCAGTTTCAGATCTTTGTCATATTTTTGTACAGTTAAGCATTTTTTTTTAATGTCTATCTGTCACATTATAGCTATTCTTTAAAATAAAAATATTAATGTTAGTGATCAGAATTCATTGTTTCTTACAGATCTCGATGACTTTAAGTTTGACCCATTTGGTACCTTTAGCAATGGCTCTGCAGTCAGCAGTTTAACTAGCTATGATTGGTCTGAGAAAGAAGACTCAGGCACCCACATTAAGAAGCAGCCACCATTCTTTAATTCCGAGGGCAGGTCCTTATCCTCCACCTCTGTGCTTCAGAAGAAAGAAACATCTTTTGGCAGCTCTGAAAACATCACTATGACGACTGTCTCCACGGTAACAACATTCTCAGCTGAAGATGCAAATTCCCAACACAAGTTTGATGCCTTCGGAGACTTCAAAGAGACAGCAGAACAGACCAAACAGAAAAAACAAAGTGGTAACGACTTTGGAGACTTTGCAATTACTTCTTTGAGGGAGAGAGAGATTACAGAGCCTCATTTGGCCGAACCAACTTCTGGAGATGCAGAGCGAGGGACTGAAGTCCCGGTCACAAATGGGGTTTCCTCCGAAGATACGAAGACAGAATCCTTTGATGAATTTGGGGAATTTCAAAGTGAAAAGCCCAAAACTAGTAAATTTGACTTTCTAATGGCTAGTTCCCAGGGCAAGATAAAATCCAGTGAAGAGATGATCAAGAGCGAAATGGAAACATTTGACCTTTCAGTACATGGTACGTATCCAGAGTTGAATTAATTTTGGTAATATTGCTACTTAAATTCAAAGTTGGCTGTTGAGAAAACATGTATTTGATGAAAAGAAAATTTAGATCTTGAATTGCTGGGAAAATGGTTGTTCAAATTTAAAAATAATAGCCATTTGTCTTCTGAATTCACAAATGTATCGATGCTTCATGCTATGGTTTCCTTTGTTGAGTTTTCTTAACAGCAGCAGCTTGTATTTAATGTGGGATATGCCCCAAGACACGTCATGGATTTCAGGGTGTAGACGATAGTTAGGAGGGGTGATCAGTCATCAGCTTGGTCAAAGGGTAGGTTTTAAGGAACTCTTTAAGAAAGATGAGATAAATTATTTGAGGAAGGTTATCTGATAACCAGGTAGCTGAAATTGAACCATGGGATAGTTTTCCCCGTTGTGGGGCCAAATCGCACCCTTCCCTAACCCCCAAACCATCATCCACCTGTAGAAACCAATTTTTAAGATTGCCTGTGACAAATTTTATCTTTTGTCCCTGTGACAATGTAATTATGTCTTCTTAAAAATGTCCAGGTTAAAACAAATGTAGCTTGCTCTGACATTTTAGAGAGTTGGGTAAAATGAGACATCAGTGCTGGCTGGATTAGAGGGTTTCAGCTACAGGGAGAGGTTGGGGAGACTTGGATTGTTTTCTCCGGAACATTGGAGGTTGAGGGGAGAACTTGATAGAAGTTTATAAAATTATGAAAGGCATAGATAGGATAGACAGTCGGAATCCTTTTGAGACACAAAAAGCTGTAGTAACTCAGACCCAGTCAGAAGAAGGGTCTCAACCCTAATCGTCACCTATTCCTTTCATCCAAAGATGCTGCCTGACCTGCTGAGTTACTCCAGCTTTTTGTGTCTATCTTCAGTTTAAACCAGCATCTGCAATTCCTTCCTACACAGAACCTTTCTTCCCCAGGGTGGGGATGTCCAACACTAGAGGGCATAGCTATAAAGTGAGAGGAGGACAATTAAATGGAGATGTGCTGAGCACGTTTTTTTACACAGAGGGTGGTGGGGGCTTGGAACACACTGCCAGAGGTGGTGGTGGTGGTGGAGGCAGATACAATAGTAGCATTCAAAAAGCTTTTAGATAGCCTCATGTTAGTGCAGGCAGAAGAGATCAGTTCAGCTGGGCATCATGTTTGCACTAACATTGTGGGCCAATGGACCTGTTTCTGTGCTCTACAACTCTATGAAATCAAAGTGTGTAGCAGTATTAAAAAGAAAAACATTCAGTAGTCCAGAAAATCTGTTAGTCTGGCACCACCATAGTCCCAAACATGCCAGATTATCAGAGTTGTAGTGTATTTACAAGGCACGATTTATGTTAAAATACTGTCTGTCATAAACTTGTTTAATGTAAGATTTCAACCAAAAAAATGCAGGATCTCATAAAAGGAGTCTGAGCCTGGGGGATAAAGAAGTGACCCGTCTTACAGCACCTTCAGAACAGGCATTCAGAGACCGTTCCAATACTTTAAATGAGAAACCAGCAGCACCACTGCCAGTCATCAGAGACAAATATAAGGACCTGACTGGAGAAGTGGAGGTAAAAATCCAATGTGCAATCTGAGTTTGATGATGTTTGTAAAGTCCACTTTACACTGAGGAAGTAAATATGATTGTTCTTAATTTCCAGGTTACAGAATGTCTGATTTTATTCTGTAGGACATCGGGGGTATTCGATATTCTTCTGTCAGTGGTGGTTTGCTTGGGAGCATTCACTTTGCAGATTCAAAAATGTCAGATAGAATCCCATTCGAGAGACATGAACAGAGAAAGAAAGTCAGTCTGGTGTTCTTGTGCGGGGGCTGAGAGTGCTGCTTTGTTAGAGATAGTACTTTGTTAAACCAAGGCCTTGTCTGCTCTCTCAGAACAGATAACGCGGGATTATTCTTAAGAGCCATTATCCCAGTGTTGTATATAATATCTATTCTTCATTTGGCATCACAACAAAACAGGTTTCTAGCCATTGATATGTGTGGGAGTTTGCTTTGAGCAGTTGTAGCAGCTCTATCTCCTACATTAGTGGAATGTCACTGGTACTGAAGGGTTTTAGGACATCCCAAGTCAACAGCCAGAAAGGAATGCCATTTAAAAATATATTTTGGCAAATTTCACTGATTTCCTCTTAGAAACATTTCAAAATGAACGAAGGAGACTTGTAATTTATATTTTGCCAAAAGAAACTGCTGTAGGGGTTGGGGGATGGGCAGATATAGGTGAGGCAGGGGGAGAGGGGGTTGGGCAGATATAGGTGAGGCAGGGGGAGAGGGGGTTGGGCAGATTTAGGTGAGGCAGGGGAGAGGGAGTTGGGTTGGGGGATGGGCAGATATAGGTGGGCAGGGGAGAGGGGGTTGGGGGATGGGCAGATATAGGGGGAGAGGGGGTTGGGCAGATATAGGTGGGCAGGGGGAGAGGGGGTTGGGCAGATATGGGCAGGGGAGATGGGCAGATATGGGATGGGAGATGGGCAGATATAGGCGGAGAGGGGGTTGGGCAGATAGGTGGGCAGGGGGAGAGGGGGTTGGGCAGATATAGGTGGGCAGGGGGAGAGGGGGTTGGGCAGATATAGGTGGGCAGGGGGAGAGGGGGATGGGTTGGGGGATGGGCAGATATAGGTGGGCAGGGGGTTGGGCAGATATAGGTGGGCAGGGGGAGAGGGGGATGGGTTGGGGATGGGCAGATATAGGTGAGGCAGGGGAGAGGGAGTTGGGTTGGGGGATGGGCAGATATAGGTGAGGCAGGGGGAGAGGGGCTGGGTGGTGATAGGTGGAACCAGATGGGGAGGGATGGAAAAGATGAAGAAAGGGAGAGGGGTTTTGAATGCCTTGTTGTTAAGTGTGGGAAATCTGGGTTGTCTGAAATTACTTTGTACTTCTTGTTTACTTTGTTTTGTAGTAGGATATGCATATTTCGATAATTCTTAATTCCAATTTGGAAGTATTCACATCATACTATGTTGGCTCGATTGGTAGCAGCAATAAATACACATCTTGGTATACAAAGGGTGACCCAGTAGTTAGTGCATACAGCAACCTGCCAATTAATGGGGCTCTGGTTTGATCCTGACCTTGGCTACTGTCTATACAAAGTTCACATGTTCTTTCATTGACTGCATCAGTTTTCTTCAGATGTTCTGTTTTTCTCCAACATTCCACTCTTATGTTGGTAGATTAATTGGCTATTTAAATTACCCCTTTGTACAGATTGATGGCAAAAAGAAACGGTGGTCTTTGTAAATTGCAGAGCTACAGTGATATATATGAGGGGACATTGCTTATGGGAGCTGAGATTTGACCCCATAGGGCAAGTGGCCTGCACCCATCTTATTGTAAGTGTAAGATACTTACTACATGCGGAATGTGTGAACAAACTAGTGTCAGATTAAATTATATGTTGTATCTTTTTCAGGAAAATGAACGTTATGCCTATGAATGGCAAAGATGCTTGGAAAGTGCATTGCAGGTAAAGCCTTCAATGTTTTATTTAGTAATGCCTTGTGGTAGTATGTCAGAGCAAAGTCACACAGTATATGTTCACAGTATGGAGTACTTTACGACTTGGATTCTAAAGCAAGTGGTGGGAGATCCTAATGGGAAGAATCAATAACACAATTAGACCAGTGAGTTAAACTTAATGAATTAATTTCTATTGTATTTTCTGTATGCTCGTGGAGTGTTAAATATTGTACATTCTTATTGTGTGGATGTTCCCACCCACATCCCGAGTCTTTGGAACAATTACCGATGCTATGAATAATTGATGCTACATATTGAAAGCCAACTCCTTGCAGTACCCAGCAGTCTCAAATAATTGGGGGAGCACAATGCATTTCACATCAATTTAATCTTTCGCCTTTGTAGCTGAGTGTTAACTGAAGTCACTATGAAAACAAAGTAATTGAAATTAGATTGAATATGTACTATCCTAGTTTATTTTCATCCTTCTACTGTTGAAGCACTTGTGCATATGTTCCATTGCACTGCATTCAGTTGCCCACTTCCAGCAGTGTTTTCTGTTCTGCATTAACCAAAACTTTGAGAAGCAAAGCCTTCTTTACCGTCAACTTAACCTGCAAATTAACCTTTAGTACCAGCACTCTCAAGCCCCCTTGCACCGATCCTCTCCCCATTCCTCCTTTACTCCTATCAAAATGCATGACTGTACATTTTGCTACACTGTATTCCATTTGCCACTACTTTGCCCATTCTCCCAACCTGTCCAAGTCCTTTGTTCTTCCTCCACACTACCTGCCCCTCCACAAAATGGCCTTCAATGCCATCATCCAGATCATTAACATAAAATGCGACGTAGTGGGCCTAACATGACTAGTCACCGACTATCGACCAGAAAAGGCCCCCTTTATTCCCACTCTTTGTCTCCTGCCAGTCATCCAATCTTCTATCTGTGCTGGTACCTTGCATCTAATACCATGAGCTTATGTTTAGCAGCCTCACGTGTGGCACCTTATCAAAGGCCTTCTGAACCTCCAAGTAAACAACATCCGCTGACTCTCCTTTGCCTATCCTGCTTATGGCTTTGTCAAAGAATTACAACAGATCTGTCAGGCAAGATTTCCCCTTCATAAAACCATGCTGACTTTGGCCTATTTTATCAAGTGCTTTTTGTCATAGAGATATGATTTCCTATGCACGAAACCATAGTCAAGGTGAATTCTAATGGCAGGTAGTAAGTACGGCACTTAAGAGTCAATGAGACATCCAGCATGGTATATGCCCTTTGGCCCAATATGTCCATGCCAACCAAGATGTCCCATATACACTTGTCTCAGGCTTGCCTGTGTTGGCCCATATTCCTTTAAACCTTTGCTATCCATGTACCTGCCTACGTATCTTTTAAATGTTCTGATAGTACCTGCCTCAACTACCTCCTTTAGCAGCTCACTCCATATACCCACCACCCTCCATGCAAAAATGTTGCCCCTTGGGTTCCTATTAAACCTTTGACCGTAAATCTATAGCCTCTGACCCTCGATTCCCCTATTCTGGATAAAAGACTCCTTGCATTCACCCTATCTATTCCCTGCATGATTGTTTACACCTCTATAAGATAATCTTTCCTCCTCCTGCGCTCCAATGAAGGATGACCTGGCCCACCCAACCACAGGCCCTCAAGTCCTAGCAATACCCTCACAAATCTTCTCTGCACTCATTACAACTTAATGATGTCCTTCCTATAGCAGGGTGACCAAAACTGAACACAATAAAAGGCAGCACAGTAGCGCAGGGGTAGAGCTGCTGTCTTATAGCGCCAGAGACCCGGGTTGTGTCCTGACTGCAGGTGCTGTCTGTAAAGAGTTGATACGTTCTCTCTGTGACCGCCTGGGTTTTCTCTGGGTCCTCCGGTTTACTCGCACACCAAAGACGCACAGATTTGTAGGTTCATTGACTTGGGTGAAAATTATAAATTGTCCCCAGTGTGTAGCATAATGCAAGTGTAATCACTGGTTGGTGTGGACTCGGTGGGCTGAAGGGCCTGTTTCCACTCTGTATCTCTAAAGTCTAAAGACACTACTCCAAACGAGGCCTCACCAACATGTTGTAGAACTGTTGTTCTCAATTTCATCCCAATCGTCCAAATTTCTATACTCAATTCAGACTGAAGAAGGGTCTCGATCCAAAACATCACCTATCTATGTTCTCCAGAGTTGTTGTCTGACCCACTGAGTTACTCCAGCACCTTGTGCCTTTTTATTTGTTAACTAGCATCTGCAGTAGCAATCTTTTATTGTCAATTCCCTGACTGGCGAAGGCCAATGTACCTAAAGCCTTCTTGGCCATGCTATGTACCAATGATACCACTTTCAGGGCACTGTGTACCTGTACTCCTAAATCCCTCTGCTCTAACGCACTCCATTCTCTGTGATGGTCCTGTCCTGGTTTGACTTCCCCAAAAGCAACATCTGACACTTATCTGCATTAAACTCCATTAGTCATTCATCCACCCACTTGCTCAGCTGATCAAGATCTTATTGTTATTTTTAATAACCTTCACTATCTACGGTACTCTCCACTTTAGTGTCATCTGAAAACTTTCTAATCATACCTTCAACATTCTCATCCAAATTGTTGATTTAAACTACAAATCCCAATGGGCTCAGCACCGATCCCATTAGATATAACAGGCCAATTTTTAAATAGCTTTGATTAACATAGAATCTTAGAGGCATTTTCCCCACCCGATCTTCCTGCAACTTCTCCAATCACATACATACCCATGCCTTCCTTCAACTTCAAACTATCAATATTGATGTTTCCAAGTAGCTGATATAACCTTTTTTGAAACTATTGATTACATTTGAGGTATTGCTATTAAATATTGTTAATTATCCAGTAACGAGTATATTAACTTGTTAATAGTTTTGTTTCCATTTGCTTGCCTTCTATATTTTCTTGTCAATATCTTATAGGGCCTATGAACATTTTTGTTTCAGGTGATCAACAAGGCCAGTGAGACTCTGAATGGAATTAGCAGCTCAACGGTATGCACCGAAGTCATTCAGTCGACGCAAGGCATGGAGTATCTCTTGGGTATGGTATACGTGACAGCAATTACTAATTAATATGTCATTATTAATATTTAGGGGTTACTATTTGTTTATTGAAGGCAGTTAAAATTGACTATGCTGCTCCGTTCACAGCTTGTCAGCCTAACTCCTCTTCGAACCTCTTCTAGCTGTATCAAACTGCAGGCTGCATGCAGCAATTTGAATTTCATCAAATATTAAATGCATCTGCATTATACATATTCTCCAATTCAATTTTTGACATTTCCCCATTAGAAACTTCACATTAAATAATTTAGCCCATGTTATGTGAAACATAGTTGTGTATTTTAAACCCATGAGGTATTTACTCCACCCAGTGAATGTGGCAAATATCTTAATGTATGTAATTTAAAGAATTTAATATCCAATCATGCTGGTGGGGGAGCACTTCTTAAACCACACATTCTGCAGCATCAATTTCCCACACAATCACAATTTTCAGTAATTTCTCCTCTTCCCAAAGATATTGAATGTTTGTGGAAAGTGGTTACAGAGCCACTGGAAACCTTGTCTTTCCTTCTCTAAATTATAATTCCACCAAGTCCGCGCTGACCAGCGATCCCCGCCCCCGCATATTAACACTGTCCTACACACACTAGGGATAATTTACATTTATAAAAAGCCAATTAATTTACAAACCTGTAAGTGTGGGAGGAAACTGAAGATCTCAGAAAAAAAACCCACGCGGTAATTCGGAGAACATACAAACTCCGTACAGACAGCATCCGTAGTCGGGATCAAGCCCGGGTTTCGGGCACTAAAAGCGCTGTAAGGCAGCAACTTTACCGCTACACCATCGTGCCGCCCGCAGGTGTTGAATCTACTGCGGTTGCAAGGGAAAGTACCTGGGGATGAGGTAATTTGGGTGGGAAGGTAAATTCTCTGCAACTCCCTGGTTCACTCCTCCCTTCCCCCAGGTACTTTCCCCTGAAACTCTTGTTTTTCTCTCTTCTATTTTTTATTTTAACCTAAAAGGAGGCCATTGAACCCTTTTCCATATGTTTAACCTAAGTTGCTCTTGGGGGTTGATTTTTCACTACATGTATTTAATGTCATAGCACAATTCCATTGAGCTCCATATCAAGGAAAGTTATTAATCTTCATTTACCATGTTCGCTTTACTATTTTGAACTTTGCGCAAATCTTTTGCCCACTGTATCATTTATGAAAAAAGATGCCTAATTACTCCAACTTGGGGGGAAAGATGGAAGTCTGTAAAGTCACAGAGACATGCAGCATGGAAACAGGCCATTCTGCCAAAAAAGATGCAACATCTCTACTGTCCCACCTGGCCACATTTGACGTATCTGGAGGACTGGAGAGTGGCTAATGTTGTTCCTTTGTTTAAGAAAGGAAGTAGAGAGAATACAGGGAATTATAGGCCAGTGAGCCTCACGTCAGTGGTAGGGAAACTATTGGAGAGAGTTCTTTGAGATCGGATTTACTCCCATGTGGAAAAGAATGGGCTAATTAAGGATAGCCGGCATGACTTTGTACATGTCTCACTCATTTGAGTGAAGATTTTTTGAGGAGGTGACAAAGGAGATTGATGAAGTTAGGGTGGTGGATGTTGTATGTATGGATTTTAGTAAGGCTTTTAATGTCAGTCATGGTAGGCTGATCCAGATGAGTAAGATTCACGGTGATTTGGTTGTATGGATTCAGAACTGACTTATTCATGGAATAAGATTATGGTGGAAGATACATGTTCTGGATTGAGGTCTGTGACCAGTGGTGTTCTGCCAGGATCTGTGCTGGGACCTCTGCTCTGTCTGATATATATATATATAAATGACCTAGACGTAAATGTAGTAGGAAGGAACTGCGATACTGGTTTAAACCGAAGAAAGACACAAATTGCTGGAGTAACTCAGCGGAGCAGGCATGGGTGGAGGAGAGAAGGAATGGGTGACGTTGCAGGTGGAGACCAAGAAGGAGGGTCTCGACTCTTGACCCAAAACTTCACCCATTCCTTCTCTCTAGAGATGCTCGTCCCGTTGAGTTCAGCAGTTTGTGTCTACCTTAGACACAACCTATCTTAGGTTGAGGATAGACAAAAATGCTGGAGAAACTCAGCAGGTGAGGCAGCATTTATGGAGCGAAGGAATAGGTGACGTTTTGGGTCGAGACCCTTCTTCTGACTGATCAGGTTGAGGAGTTAGTTGAGGAGTTAGTTTGCTGACAACACCAAAATTGGAGGAGTTGCAGACAGTGAAGAAGGTTTTCAGTACATAGTGGTTTAGAGATCAACTGCAGAAAAGCCAGAAATGGCAGATGGAGGTAAACCCAAGCAAGGAGAGAGTATACAGTTAATGGGAAGACCCTTAACACCATTGATGTGCAGAGTACAAGTTCCTAGCTCATTAACGGTGGCAGCGTAAGTAGATAGGGTGGTAAAGTAGGCAAACGGTATACTTGTCTTCATTGCTAGGGGCATTGAATATATGAGTCAGGAGGTCATATTGCAGCTCTATAAGACTTTGATTAGGCTGTATTTGGAGTATTGCGTGCAGTTCTGGTTCCCCCAATACAGGAAAGAAGTGGAAGCTTTGACGATTGTGCTGCCTGGATTAGAGGGATTCAGCAACAAGGAGTTGGATAGACTTGGATTGTTTTCTCTGGGACATTGGAGGTTGAGGAGAGAGTTGATAGATGTATATATAATTATGAGGCATAGATATGATAGACAGAACTTGTTTCCCCATGGTGGAAATGTCCACCACTAGAGGGCATAGCTACACGGTGAGAGGAGGAGAATATAATGGGGATGTGCGGGACTAGTTTTGTTACACACAGGTTGTGGGGATCTGGAACGCATTGGCAAGGGTGGTGATGAAGCCAGATACGAAAGTGGCATTTGAGATGCTTTTAGATATTTATTGATCTGTTGTGCTGCTGCAGGTAAGAATTTCAATGTACCGTTTTGGGATATATGACAGTAAAACAATCTTGAGTCCTTACTGACCATTCCTCAGCCCATTGCCCAGCTGATCAAGATCCTAATGTCATTATGAATGTAATTTTTGATAACCATCTTCACTGTTTACGATACCACCCACATTAATGTTATCTGCAGACTTACTAATAATGCCATGCATTCTCTTCCAATGATGTTGAACATGTTTCCAGATAGCTGGGAATTACCAAATCTGTCATTTCTATTGCAGTGCTCAATTTCTATTATCAATCCATCTATCCATCTGGGATTTTGTACATTAAGTGGACAGTGTGCTTTCTTTTAACAGGGGTAATAGAGGTGTATAGAGTGACCAAACGCGTTGAGCTTGGAATCAAAGCCACAGCCGTGTGTAATGAGAAACTTCAGTTACTGATGAAGGAAATCGAGAATATTTGGAGCAGTCTCACAATATTCATGTCGCTCACTCCCCTCACGGTAAGACTGCCTCTATTTTGATCTGAATTTTCAAGTCTGTCATTGTTATTTTTGAACTTCCATTATATACTGTGATGCAGCTTTAATATTACAAATTAAAATCTCTGGTAAATAAAGTTGGCATTATTTTGTACATTGTTTGCAAGACACAAAACTCTGTCCAAATGGAAGAAGCTGTGGATAAGTCAGCATGCCGTTTTCTTCCAACATGAGAGCCACATCTTTGGCATTAGCAGATTGAGTAAAGATGGATGTACTTTAAATGACTAATTATATATGTATATAATCTATCTAGGACAAGAGATTTCACTTCTGAAGCGTAGATTGTATGTCACATACATACAGCACAAAGAGGGAGCCAGGCAGAATAGTGAGAACTATAGGCCGGAAAGTCTGACCGGTGGTTGGCAAGACGAGGTTACGGACTACTTAGAAGTTCAGGATAAAAAAGGCCGGCCAGCATGGCTTTGTGAAGGGGAGGTTTTGTTTGACAAATCTGCTGGAATTCTTTGAAGAAATAAATAGAAGGACAGACAAAGGAGCGTCAGTAGATGTTGTTTATCGAAGATAGACACAAAATGCTGGAATAACTCAGCGGGACAGGCAGCCTCTCTGGAGAGAAGGAATGGGTGATGTTTAGGGTCGATGTCAGGGGGATGGGTGGTACAGAGATATAAATGTAGTCGGAGACAGTAAGATTGGTAGGAGAACTGGAAATGAGGAGGGGATGGAGGGAGAGGGAAAGTAAGGGCCACTTGAAGATGTTGTTTACTTAGATTTTCAGAAAGCCTTTAATAAGGTGCCACACGTGCGGCTGCTAAGGAAGATGAGAGCCCACGGTATCAAAGGGAAGATACCAGCATGGATAGCAGGTTGGCTGGATGGCAGAAGACAAAGAGTAATAATAATGGATGGGATTTATATAGCGCCTTTCTAATACTCAAGGCGCTTTACATCGCATTATTCATTCACTCCTCAGTCACACTCGGTGGTGGTAAGCTACTTCTGTAGCCACAGCTGCCCTGGGGCAGACTGACGGAAGCGTGGCTGCCAATCTGCGCCTACGGCCCCTCTGACCACCACCAATCACTCACACACATTCACACACAGGCAAAGGTGGGTGAAGTGTCTTGCCCAAGGACACAACGACAGTATGCACTCCAAGCGGGATTCGAACCGGCTACCTTCCGGTTGCCAGCCGAACACTTAGCCCATTGTGCCATCTGTCGTCCCGAGTGGCAATAAAGGGAACTTTTTCTGGTTGGCTGCCAGTGACTAGCGGAGTTACGCAGGGGTCGGTGTTAGGGCCGCTACTCTTCACGTATATTAATGATTTGGACGAGTGGATTGAAGGCTTTGTGGCAAGGGTTGCGGTTGATACGAAAATAGGTGGAGGGGCAGGTAGTTCAGAGAAAACAGGGACTCTGCAGAAGGATTTGGACAGGTTGGGAGAATGGGCAGAGAAGTGGCAGATGGAATATAATGTAGCAAAGTGTGGAGTCGTGCATTTTGGTAGTAGGAATAAAGGTGTAGGCTATTTTCTAAATGGGGTGAAAATCCAGGTCGGAAGTGCAAAGGGACTTGGGAGTGCTGGTGCAGGATTCCTAAAAGGTTAATCTGCAAGTCGAATCGGTAGTAAATATTTCAAGAGGGCTTGAATACAAAAACTAGGATGTAATGCTGAGGCTCTATAAGGCGCTGGTCAGACCGCATTTGGAGTATTGTGAGCAATTTTGCGCACCATATCTGAGGAAGGATGTGCTGGTTCTGGAGAGGGTCCAGAGGAGGTTTACAAGAATCATGCCAGGAATGAGTGGGTTAACCTATGATGAGCATTTGTCGGCACTGGGCCTGTACTCACTGGAGTTTAGAAGAATGAGGGGGGACTTCATTAAAACATACTGAATAGTGAAAGGCTTGGATAGAGTGGATGTGGAGAGGATGTTTCCACTAATGGGAGAGTCCAAGACTAGAGGTCATAGCCTCAGAATTAAAGGACATTCTTTTAGGAAGGAGATGAGGAGAATTTTCTTTAATCAGACAGTGGTGAATCTGTGGAATTCTTTGCCACAAACGGCTATAGAGGCCAAGTCGGTGGATATTTTCAAGGTAGAGATACATCAATTCTTGATTATTACAGGTGACAGGTTATGGGGAGAAGGCAAGAAAATGGGGTTAGGAGGGAGAGATAGATCAGCCATGATTGAATGGCGGAGTAGACTTGATGGGCCGAATGGTCTAATTCTACTCCTATTCCTTATGACATCTCCTTTGCACCTCTCATCTGAGAGCTGTGGCCTCCAACTTTGACAGTTCTGCCCTGGAAAAAAGTTCTGACTGAGGCCAGTGTCTCTCGCCTCCTGTATTGGGCTGATCAGAGATGTACACAATACTCCAAATGCGGCCTAACCAAAGTCGTATAAAGCTGCATCCTGACTTTTATACTCAATGCCCCAACCAATGAAGATATGCATGCATATGTCTTCTTTATCTACTTGTGGCCACTTTGATGGAGCTATAAACCCAGACGCCTAGATACGTCTGCATATCAGTTGCTAAGAGTCCTGCCATCAACTATATACCTTCCCCTTACACTCGACCTCCCAAAGCGCAACAACTCACACTTTAAACTCCATTCACCATCTACACTAGTCATAGAGTCAAGTCAAGTCAAGTCACTTTTATTTCTATAGCACATTTAAAAAACAACTCTCGTTTTTTGTATATTGTGTGTTCTTTTTTATTGTACCGCTGCTGGCAAATTCATTTCACTTGCACTTATGTGTTATACAACAGTGGTTATACAATAGTGGTTCATAGATTAAGTACATACATAAATACATACATATAGCCCTCCCTCAGAGGACGTCAAGAACGGCTTGTGAGTAAAGATGAGTTTTATGTCTCGACTTAAAAGAGTCGATGGAGGGGGCAGTTCTGATGGGAAGAGGGATGCTGTTCCACAGTCTAGGAGCTGCAACTGCAAAGGGGTGGTCGCCCCTGAGCTTATGCCTAGATGTTCAGTAATCCCGAGTCGGCCGATCTGAAGGACCTGGAGGTGGTGTGGTGGGTAAGCAGACTTTTGATGTAGGTGGAGGCAAGCCCGTTAAGGACTTTGTAAACATAAAGAAGGATCTTGAAATTTATTTCTAACCGCACTGGGAGCCAGTGGAGAGAGGCCAGGATCGGGGTGATGTGGTCCCTTTCTCGGTTGCCCGTCAGGGGTCTCGCTGAGGCGTTTTGGACCAGTTGCAGGCGGGACAGGGAAGATTGGCTGATGCCAGTGTAAAGGGAGTTGCAGTAATCTAGGCGGGAGGAGATAAATGTGTGGATTATCTTTTTGAGGTCGTCAAACTGGAGGAATTGTTTTATTTTAGCTATCGTCCGAAGCTGGAAGAAACTAGCTTTTACCACGGCATTGACTTGTTTGTCAAATTTCAATGCTGAGTCAAATATCACGCCAAGGTTTTTGACGTGAGGTTTGAGTAGTGGGGTAAGGCTTCCAAGGCTGCCTGCTATCGTTTTGATTGAGTCCGATAGAGTTTTGATAGAGTTATACAGTGTGGAAACAGGCCCTTCAGCCCAACTTGCCCATACCGGCCAACATGCGCACCCCAGCCAACATGCCCCATCTACACTAGTCGTAGAGTGATACCGTGTGGAAATAGGCCCTTCAGCCCAGCCTGCCCATACTGGCCAACATGCCCCAGGTACACGAGTCATAGAGTGATACAGTGTGGAAACGGGCCCTTCAGCACAACTTGCCCACACTGGCCAACATGCCCCAGCTACACTAATCATAGAGTGACACAGTGTAGAAACAGGCCTTTTGATCCAACTTGCCCGCATCGGCCAACAACGTCCCAGCTACACTAGTGCCACTTGCCTGCGCTTCGTCCATATCCCTCCAAACCTGTTCTACCCATGTACCTGTCTAACTGTTTCTTAAACGATGGGATAGTCCCAACCTCAACTACCTCCTTTGGCAGCGTGTTCCACACACCCACCACCCTTTCACAAGGGGATTCCATTAGGCGAGTAGAATGTGGATATTCATGGTATCTACATCTTAGAGATTCCCCCCAGCAGTAAGTTATCGTGAATGCCATGCATCTTAATCTTCGAATCAGCCTATCATGGGGACTTTATCAAATCCATGCCTTACTAAATCCACTGCCCTCCCCTCATCAATACCTTCTTCACCGCTTCAAAAACATTTGATTAAATCACTAAGACGTGACCTGCCATTTATAAAGCCACACGATTGTCCCTAATTTGCCCGTTCCCTTCCAAATATAAATCCTATCCGGAAGGATCCTCCTCAATAGCTTCTAAAGCACTGATGTGAGGCTCATCTTCAGCCTCTATAAGATCACCCCATTGCCTCCTTCACTCCAAAGAAATAAAGTCCTAATCCTAGCAATATGAAAATGTGAAAATGTTATTCTTATACAATTATCTTATACAAATCTTATACAACTGTCCCAGTAACGGCCACAACATCATAGTTCCATGCACTGATCCAGGCTCTAAGTTCAAGATGCCACTTGAAATAAACACACTTTGGCCCATCAATGACACCATATTCCTTTACCTCTCCTTGCCTGTGCTTCCTTTGAGACTTACTGGTCCTAACCTCTATTTTCCCATGTGTAGGAAACAACTGCAGGTGCTGGTTTAAATGGAAGGAGGGTCTGAAGAAGGGTCTCGACCCGAAAAGTCACCCATTCCTTTGCTCCAAAGATGCTGCCTGTTACTCCAGCATTTTGTGTCTACTATTCTAGAAACCCTCCTGAGTAGCATTAGTGAACCTCCCTGCAAGGATATTGGTCCTCCTCTAGAACAGGTGCAGCCCCTCCCTCTTGTTCAGGTCATATTGGCCCCAGAAGAGATCCCAATGGTCCAAAAATCTGAAACCCTGCCCCCTGCACCAACTCCTGAGCTGTACTACCCTCACTAACCCATGGCACCAGAGATAATCTGAAGGTTACTACCCTCGAAGCGCTGCTTTTAAACATTTGGCCCAGCTCCCTATATTCACTCTGCCGGTCCTCATGCCTATGTCATTTGTTCTGGCTGATCACCCTCCATCTCATTCTTCAGCTGCTCGGAGCCGTTCTGGACCCTGGCACCAGGGAGGCAACACACCATCCTGGAGTCTTGTTTGCTGCCACAGAATTTCATTTCAACTGTGGAGATCATTTACCAAATGCACTTGGTTTGGAGATCAACAGTTTAATACATGTCCTACACAATCTGGGAGATTTGTGGTGATTTGACGTCCACATTCTTCTTCATAGAATAGGCTACAGCTCTTTCTTTTTTTTTTTACCAGTATTTTAAGCTTAAATTCGGTTTAATCATTGTCAGATGCTAAAGTAATTTTTTTTCCCATGAAATGGTCAATGCTTTGAGCAAATAATCAAAGAAATCTTGAGTGGTTTTGACATTGTTTTTATTGAATTTTCATTGAAGCAGAAAGTTAAAATGTATGAAATTTACAGGGTTTTCTTTCTGTAAATGCATTCCTTTGGAATGATGTAGAAGGTAAGGAAAATATTTCATTTTGTTTGCAAAATATAATTTGGTAAGTGTTATATTAATTTAAGAAAAATTATTCCAAGTGATGATACCATTTTGCTGGCTACCTTTCTGAGGAACGTGAGGACTAAATGTTACTCATCTATGAAGTTCAGTGTAACTTTATTATCTGAATACAATAATAGAGAGGGGACAAATGTAACAGCAAAATGCTATGAATACTTTGCATATTTCCATCAGATACCCTGAGAAAGAATTCCAACAGATTTGCCAAGTGAGATCTCCCCTTAACAAAGACATGTGACTTTGGCCTCTTGTATCGTGTGCTTACAAGTGCCCGAAACCTCATCCTTAATATGTGAGGCTGTAACTACACTGTGTTCAATACTTCAATGGGACTTTATTATCACTTCTACCTAAGTGCATTAAAATTATTTTTTTGCATTCAGTTCAGTGACATTCCTGAATGAATAGTTTACTGGCGCATGTGACAAGTCATAGTGAAATTCCTTGCTTGCATACCCAAGGTATGTAAATGGTCACCACATAAAGGGTGCTTATAAAGTATCCCGTGCCAGGTCCCCATTTGTTCTCCTCCAGCTCCATCACGGCAGTCCCCCCACGCCGGGTGGTCCATTCTTCCCCCGGCAGCAACGTCCTTACTTCCATGTGTCCATCCTCGTCCATTAGTCGGCGCCATCATTGACCGCTACTCTTCAGAGGCCTCCGTGGCACCAATCCAGGTCCCAGCCGCAGGGGCCGGCGGCGGGCTCCGTCCTGCGAGGCTCCGGCCTCGGCTCATCCGCGGATTGCTGGGAAGCGTACAAACACACTAAGGACAAACGTGTAAGACAGCAGACCACACTGAATCAGTGTACAAGAGTCAACATGGATAACACAGGCAGTTATTTAATAAGAAATTCCCCAACATGTTAGACCAAAACTGGTTGTCACATTACTTACTTAAAGTGTCTGTTTCAATGTATCAACAAGTAAAATCCACAAGAATTGATTATCAGAATTTTGAACAACAGGAAAAGGGCATGCGATTTACCCAACAATGCCTATGTGACTGTGACTGATGGAAAATTTAAACATTAAATCCATGTTATTTGAATCTGAATTATCTTTTTAATCCATTTACATTCATTGCAGCCAGATGAAAACTCTCTGGATTTCTCTTCCTGCATCCTACGACCTGGAATAAAAAATGCAAAAGAATTAGCCTGTGGAGTTTGCCTTCTTAATGTTAACTCCAGAAGCAAGGTAAACACAGCTTCATGAAGCTCTCTCACATTGTAGCAATTCATGAATTAACATTGTGATCAGTGAGTTGCATGGAGCAGATCTAGTTCAGTAAATATCTGCTAGTTATTGATATGTCTTTTTTTCTTCATTAATAAATCAAAGCGTTTTATGGTGTCACTCTTTTTCAAGCCGTGGTTACCCAGCATTATTGAGTTACATCATGTACTGCTTGCATCACAACCCCGGTCCGCCCAGACTAAAGTATTGTTCATCTCATCCGTGTGATCAGGTACAGAACAGGGTTCAGCAACTAAATCAAATTCCCTCAAGTTTTAGAAGTTGTTGGACTGGCTGTGAAGTGGCTCCTAATGCTTAATGCCACTCCACTGAGTCCTTTCAGCCAGGGTTAACTCAAGGTAAAGAATAAAAGCAAGCAGTGTTGCGGGAGAAAAAGATTTTGCCATTTTCAAGATTAAATCATTCCACTGATTTGGTACTAACTGTATAACCTGTATACTGACTTCACATCTCACTTATTCCAGAAGGAAGAAAACTTGGAGGATCATCCAAATCAAGTATGACCTTCTACAAACTATATCTACAATCTGCCAAGTTGCTATGGAATGGGGCTGAATTAAAATTAACTTTAAATTAGCCACTGGGATAATTTTTACATCTCTCCTTTCTTGCATATCACTTTGGGCACGAGTTTATTTGAAATTGTTTAAAATCTGTTGTCTCCTTCCAACTACTGATGGGGTTCTTTCCCGAATGGTGTTTGGAATGCATGGGGAAATTGGTGGTGCATGGGCCAAGACCAGGTGGATTTAACATGCATGTTGATGGAAGATAATGCCTTTTACAAAAAAAATTAAATACCTTGCATTTAACAAATACAGTATATTTTAATAGAATATACAGTTAAATGCAGTAAGGTGCTGCTTGAATTTTTTGATTTACACCAAAGTGGATTCATATAATCATATGTGCAGAATCTCTGGTAGAACTGTACAAATGTCTCTCTCTCATGCTAGACCTGTTTTATATAATAGGCAAATTAGAGAAATGATTAACCTTTTACAATGTAAATGCTCATCATGCCTCTTGGAACTTAGTTTAAGTGACCATCAGTCTGAAGAAGGGTCTTGACCCGAAATGTCGCCCATTCCTTCTCTCCAGAGATGCTGCCTCACCCGCTGAGTTACTCCAGCATTTTGTCCACCTTCGATTAATCCAGCATCTGCAGTTCTTTCTTACACATTAGTTTAAGTCAGGGGTCAGCAACCTTGTTCTGCATAGGGGCCAGGACGCATGTCTATGAGCGGATGGCGGGCCACATCTATCACGTGTACACATGGATCCCGCCCACATCCCGCCCTAGATGGCAGGCATCAAATCATGTGACAAAAATGCTGGAGAAACTCAGCGGATGAGGCAGCCTCATGCAATCCTTGCAGGTCTCACCCGCTGAGGTTCTCCAGCATTTTTGTCTACCTTTGATTTTTCCAACATTTGCAGTTCTTTCTTAAACGTGTTCACAGAAGGTGCGCGACTTTGCGCATGGTGCGGTACAGCCAGAGCTCAGCGGGCCGGATGATTCAGGGGAAAAAAATTTGCCTGCGGGCTGGATGGTTTTGGGTTACGGGCCACATTCGGCCCGGGGGCTGCAGGTTGCCCACCCCTGGTTTAAGTGATTATGCTTCAAAAAATTGTTGATGAATGTGGATCAAGGTTAATGGTTTATTTATCAGTATTTGATATTTTAGTTGCCCTTGATAAGGGCAGTAGTGAGAGTGTTGATAGCTCGGGGCATTCACCTTAAACTGGGTATTACACAGTGACTGGGTAACAACACAAGAGATAGGCCTTGTAAATATATCGCCATTCATTAATAGCAAATCTGATCTTTGATCTCAACTCTGTTTTCCTGCCTGAACCTCACAACTCTGCATGCTCCTCTAATGCAGAAATCTCTCTCAGCCTTGAACGTAATTCATGACTCAGTATTCACTGTTCTCATACAATGCCTCAGATTCACAACAGTCTGAGAGAAGACTAAAATATATAAGACCTTATCCTAAAGTCCTACTTGCCAAGCTCATCTGCAGGAAGAAGCATTCTCACTTTCTCTGAACAGTGAAATCATTGTAAGATATCTTACCCAAGTCCAGAGAGTATTAACAGCTGGAATAGAACCAGAATTTAGCAGTGACTACTTGAAGCTGAAAAGAGTGCCCAATTTTTACAACCAAGGATGCCCCTTTAGCTGAAATGTCCAGTGGATCCTGGCTGTAAAGGAACCACGTTCATTGGACAGGAACAGAAACAGTAAATCAGAAAAATATAGATTGTAAAACGGATGTGCATTTATTTACCAGTTTTTATGTTCTCGAAATATCCCAAAGCTCTTTATAACCAGTGAAGTGTAGTTACTGTAGTTCTCCAGAAAACACTGCTCCCATGAACAAGCATCAGATAATGACCGGATTATTAATTTTAATAATTTTGTAAAACGTTGGTCAGCATGTTGGAGATAACCCAATTGTGCTTTGACATAATACCACAGAGTTCTTGATACTATCTTGAGAGTATAGCAGGTGTTTAGGGTATATTTACATAGCATTCTCTCACATCAGAGTGTCAATTGTGGTCAAGATATCTTTTGTTCAGTTATAAATATTAAATAGATCACAATCCCAGTATTAAATGTGTGACTATAATTACGTTATTAATCCCTTCCGAGCCAGTTCACAGTATGTTCTCTTGGATCAGTTCTTTTTTTAGTCCTTCATATGTTTCAAGACGGAATCATGAAAGTCTTACTTGGAGCAGAACAATAGATGTGTAAACAATCTTCAATCAGACAACACAGAGTGCTGGAGTAACTCAGCTGGTCAGGCAGCATCTGTGGAGAACATGGATAGGTGACGTTTCACAGAGTGCTGGAGTAACTCAGCTGGTCAGGCAGCATCTGTGGAGAACATGGATAGGTGACGTTTCACAGAGTGCTGGAGTAACTCAGCGGGTCAGGCAGCATCTGTGGAGAACATGGATAGGTGACGTTTCACAGAGTGCTGGAGTAACTCAGCGGGTCAGGCAGCATTTGTGGAGAACATGGATAGGTGACGTTTCACAGAGTGCTGGACTAACTCAGCTGGTCAGGCAGCATCTGTGGAGAACATGGATAGGAGACGTTTCAGGTCGAGCCACATAAGATCTGAGTAAAACTGATTTTTAACCGTCCATTTTTGTGGCACAATTAAAAACATTGATATCAATTTACCTTTGTTGCAGTCGAGTCATGGAATTGTTCTGGAAATGTGGAAGGACTTTGATTGTTTTGCTGTTGAAAGGCAAGGATCATGATGTGGTTTCTGTGCAGATATGAAGTCCTCTGTCTGATGAGATCCTTTTTCAGAATTGTCTGTTTAAAAAAAAATCCTTCACAAACATCAACCATCTTAAGTTACTCCTGAGTTTAGTGGTTGCTCTGGTAGCTAGCCGCTTAATAGACAATAAACAATAGATTCAGGATTAGGCTATTCAGCCCTTCGAGCCAGCACCGCCATTCAATGTGATCATGGCTGATCATCCACAATCTAATCCGTTCCTGCCTTCTCCCCATATCCCTTGACTCCGTTATTTTTAAGAGCCTTGTCTAACTCTTGAAAGCATCCAGAGAGCCAGCCTCCACTGCCCTCTGAGGCAGAGAATTCCACAGACACAACTCTGTGTGAAAAAGTTTTTCCTCATCTCCGTTCTAAATGGCGTACCCTTTGTAACTGTCCTCCCTACGTGTTTGTGAACATTAGAACGTAGATTGACAGCCAGCCAAACTCAATTCAATAACGAAATGTGAGTCCAGAATTTAGCATCTCAGCTCTCAAGTTTAATGACTTTCCAGTGCTGTCACATTCTTATCATTGAAAAACGAGTGAAAACTATAAAGGAAAAGGAAGATACACAAATTACTCTCCTTTACAGAAATAATAATAATAATAATAATAAATACTTTATTAATCCCCTTTTCAGGGGAAATTCAGGTGTCCTTGCAGCACACTAATAAAAATACAACATAACATTGAAGAAGAAATTTAACATAAAAACATCCCCCCACAACTGTGGGCGAAGGCACAAAGTCCAGTCCCCATCATCATGAGGGACCCTATGGAGGCCTGATGTTTCAGGCCCTCTTGCCGGATGATGGTGCTCCGGCGTCGGGAGAACCCTCTCAGCGGCTTGGGATGCCTGGAACGGCCGCTTCCTAACGAGACCGCGGCTTCTGAAGCCAACAGGCCGCGCTGGACGGACCTCCACCACTGGTGATCTCGGCGAGAGATCCCAGGCTCCCGATGTTAAAGTCAGAAATATACATTTAGATGGAAATAAACAAATCTTCTGATACCATGAAACATATAGGGAAAATATACAATAAACAATCCAGCTAACTTCTGAGGTCTGAGATTCCCACCTACTTTAAAAGGGCATCAATTATACCAGTGCCCAAGAAGAGTAAGGTAACGTGCCTCAATGACTATCGACCAGTAGCACTAACGTCTGTGGTGATAAAGTGCTTTGAGAGGTTGATCATGGCGCAAATCAACTCCTACCTCGACAAAAACCTGGACCCCTCTGCAGTTCGCTTACCGCCACAACAGATCAACGGTGGATGCGATCTCGCTGGCTCTCCACTCCGCTCTGGACCACTTAGACAACAAAAACTCATATTAATTGATTACAGCTTGGCATTTAGTACAATCATCCCCTCCAAGCTGGTTACCAAACTCGCAGAACTGGGTCTCTGCGCATCCCTCTGCCCTCAACACCAGCAAAACCAAGGAACTGATTGTGGACTTTGGAAGGGGGACGATGGGGACCCACAGTCCCGTTTATATCAACGGGTCGATGGTGGAAGAGTGTCAAGAGCTTCAAATTCCTGGGCGTGCATATCTCTGAAGATCTTTCCTGGTCCGTGAACACTGATGCAATTATAAAGAAAGCACATCACCGCGCTCTACTTCCTGAGAAGATTACGGAGAGTCGGTTTGTCAAGGAGGAGTCTCTAACTTCTACAGCTGCACAGTAGAGAGCATGCTGACCGGTTGCATCGTGGCTTGGTTCGGAAACTTGAGCGCCCAGGAGCGGAAAAGACTACAAAAAGTAGTAAACACTGCCCAGTCCATCATAGGCTCTGACCTTCCGTCCATCGAGGGGATCTATCACAGTCGCTGCCTCAAAAAGGCTGGCAGCATCATCAAGGACCCACACCATCCTGGCCACTACCTTCAGGTACAAGGTACAGGAGCCTGAAGACTGCAACAACCAGGTTCAGAAACAGCTTCTTCCCCACAGCCATCAGGCTATTAAACTCGGCTCGGACAAAACTCTGAACATTAATAGCCAATAATCTGTTTATTTGCACTTTATCAGTTTAATTATTCATGTGTGTATATATTTATATAATGGTATATGGACACACTGATCTGTTCAGTATTCGTGCCTACTATGTTCTGGTGTGCTAAAGCAAAGCAAGAATTTCATTGTCCTATCAGGGACACATGACAATATAACTCTCTTGAAATCTTTAACTCTTGAATTCAAGCAGAAGACAGAATATCCCTTATTCTTAAACTGTGGCCCCCTGGTTCTGGACTTCCCCAACATCGGGAACATGTTTCCTGCCTCTAGCGTTTCATCCTTCTAAATTTCAGAATATACAGAAGGATGAGAGGGAATCTTATTGAAACATATAGGATTATTAAGGGTTTGTGCTAACAAGAAAACAACTGCTATGCTAACAATATACATTGATCAATGTTACAAACTCTGTACAGTGTTTGCACTTTCTCCATGTGACCCCGTGGGCTTTTTCTGGGTGCTCCCACATTTCACAGACGTACAGGTTTGTAGATTAATTGGCTTCTGTAACTTGTCCCTAGTGTGTGTAGGATAACGCTTGTGTACGGGGTGATCACTGGTTGGCATGGACCTGGTCGGCCAAAAGGCCTGTTTCCACTGAAGATCGACCCAAAATGCTGGAGTAACTCAGCAGGACAGGCAGCATCTCTGGAGAGAAGGAATGGGTAGTGTTTCAAGTTGCATCTCTAAAGTCTAAAGGCTTTGTAAGCACAGACAAGGCAACAGCTGTAGATAGAACTGTACCTCGGTGAGGGACTTGAAACTATGGAATGAAAAGAATATGTTCTTTGATTGATAATATACAACCCTACTGCCTATAATGAGGCTAGTGCTACAAAGCCATATCAAAATGATTTATCTTGAAAATACTAAAATTATAGTCCATGAGCCCATTAATGTACTTGAATTCAAATTGCACTGTAATTGTCAAAGTAATAATTAATATACTGCAGCAAGAATTCACAGTTACCCATTTAAAAGAAAATGGAACAATAAAGGATGCTTGCAGGTGATTATGTAGAAAACTAGTTGTCATTTCTTCTTTGTGGAATAGTGAACCCTCCAAAGTAAGTGTTGAGGAATTGTTGTTCCAGCTGCTGTAACATTGGAGAAGAAATGAACCCTGTCATGATTGGAGAATGTTGCTCCACTGTTTTCGAACATGCTGCCCATGGAGGGATCCTGGAAGAATTATTGTTCCCACTTGAAAGTTATAGAAATATTTTTCATGTAACCCTTAAATAAAACAGGGCTATCATTTAAAAACTCCCAATTCATTCAGTGTGTCAAATACAGTTCAGTGTGTAGTCAGATGAAATATTTATATCATATTATGCTGATGAATGTAGTTTTGTTGATTTATGATTCATTTTAGCAACTTTATTAAGAAGAAAGGGATAGTTCTCACGTTCACTTGGTTCAGAATTTATTTTGATTCAGAATTGAAGTTGTCTGAGTGTTACATCATTTATCACCAAATATATTGATATTATGATGTGTTGAATTGTCATATTTTGCCATTTCTGGCTTGTTGGCCAAATGTTTTCCCAGAATAAGTGTTGTCAAGTATGTCACTAGATCAGCTTTTAAGTTATTTTCCTTTAGAATTTTGTGAACAATTATTGTTATGGAGTCATAGAGTGATACAGTGTGGAAACAGGCCCAACTTGCCCACACCGGTCAACATGTTCCAGCTACACTCGTTCCACCTGCCTGCGTTTGGCCCATATCCCTCTAAACCTGTCCTATCCATGTACTTGTCTAACTGTTTCTTAAATGTTGAGATAGTCCCAGCCTCAACTACCTCCTCTGGCAACTCATTCCATACATCCAACACCGGTTGTGTGAAAAAGTTACCCTTCAGATTCCTATTCAATCTTTTCCCCCCACCTTAAACCTCAATTCACCTACTCTGGGCAAGAGACTGTGCATCTACCCGATCTATTCCTCTTGTACACCTCCATAAGATCACCCTTCATCCTCCTGCGCTCCAAGGAATCGAGTCTCAGCCTACTCAACCTCTCTCTTTCACTCAGATCTTCTAGACCTGTACCTGTTCCAGCTTGACAGCATCTTTCCTATAACCCAGTGCCCAGAACTGAGCACAACACTCTAAATGTGGCCTCACCAATGTCTTATGCAACTGCAACATAACTCCCAACTTCTATACTCTAGCTGATAAAGGTCAATGTGGTAAAAGCTTTTTTGACCACCCGATCTACCTGCGACTCCACCTTCAAGGAACCATGCACCTGTATCCATAGATCCCTCTGCTCTACAACACTACCCAGAGGTCTACCATTCACTGTGTAGGTGCTGCCCATGTAAGACTTCCCAAAATGCAACACCTCTCATTTCTCTGCATTAAATTCCATCAACATTGGTAATGTTACATAACATGCATCCTTTATTGACTTCCATTCATCATTTATCCATGTTCTCCAGAGATGCTGCCTGACACGCTGAGTTACTCCAGCACTGTGTCTAACTTTGGTGTAAACCAGCATTTGCAGCTCCTTTCCTCATCTGAGTCAGTGATGCTGTTTGAGTATGGTGACAGACTTGTTAATAGCAATAACATCATCCTGGTTTGGACACCTATTATATATCCTTGTTCACCTTCTTCTATTTGCTCTCGTCTATGTTCTTTCAAACCCACCAGAAGTTGGGAAGGAACTTTCTATGTAAATATTACAACTGTGTAGAAGCCCGGTGAAGTAAAGCTTTACGTGTAGGGTCAAGGATTAGGATTGGTTTCCCTGCCTCTCACTTCATGGAAACTTGGTGGGGAGATTTGTATACTAAATATGTCTATAATCCTGTGCTTTTAATTATAGTATTTCTACTGTATAACTAGTAATGACATCTGATGTCAACTATTTGTGTGGACATTAATATATATTAACAGATGCTTTAGTTGTACATATAGTTCTATTTAACCTTTATTCTTATCATTATTTTCTTCTTTCTAGGCCTTCAATTCGGAGAGTGACAATTTTAAGTTATCTTATGGAGGTCACCAGTATCATGCCAGCTGTGCCAATTTCTGGATTAATTGCGTGGAGCCTAAACCACCAGGCCTCATCCTACCAGACTTGCTCTGACATTGTCATCAGAACCACATACTGTTACTACATCTGTCCATTTCTTGCACCTCATTGACATTTCACACGGATCAGTGGGTAATACAGGGTGTCCTGTGAAGAACAATTTACAACTTTTATTTTTTTAAGTATATTTAAGAGGTTATATTCATGAGTTACCACCTAATAAGCAAGATTACTTATATACTTTGAAACGATAGAGGGCAGCTGCTCAGAATGAAACAAACCTGATCCATCCCTGGTTTCTTGAAACCCTGAGATCGCAGTTGCATTCAGTGATTGCAACAAGGCAGTGTTGGTTTAGATGTGTTTTATTTTTTAAATGGGCAGTCTTATTCAGTGCTGGGCTCATTCTGTTTTTCTAATTATTGGAAAAAGTACTAAAAGTCTTTATTTTAAATTATTTAAATATCTGAGTTAGGTGAATACATATCTGCTATCTTTTAGTTCTCTGCTAGGGTCTAAGTGAGGTGATGATATTGGTTAAGGTGTCACATGGGGGGAAGATTACAACAGAAGATTATAGAATCAACTGAATGTCGAAAATATTGTCTAGAACCATACAGCATTCTTCCCAAAGCCCAGGCAGAACGTGACAGGATGTGGATTAAAACTTAAAATATTAGTAGAATGCATCTTGCAGTATAGTTACAGTAGATGTTGTATGCTGCAGAATGTTCTAATGGGTCAAATGATCTTCAAAATGTGAGCATTCAGAAAGACTTTCATCTTTTTGTTGCTGAGCAACCCAGTCATATGTTGTCATTTTCCAATATATTTGTTTCTTTGTGTGAAAGGAAAGCCCTATTGAGCCTCATCACATTGGACGGACTTATTTGTCAGAATAGTGATGTGTTCCTCTCAATAGAGAGCGCCTTTACTGGAGGTAGCAATATCTGACCAGCGTCTGTTTAACCACAGTAAAATTAAAAACCGGGTGATGTACAATAGGCAGCTGACACTGACACTGTACCCCAAGTTCAAATTAGCCCCAATATACCAAGTATCTCTGATGCGACATCTCTTGTCACATTTTTTCAAATCAAGTTGTGTTTTAGGAATATATTGTGGAAGAAATTTGGAACATAAATAGTCAAGAAGAAATTGAACCAAATAGTTGCAGTCCAATATTTATTTAAATCAAATGTTTTAATATGCTGTATGAAATTATCCCAGTTTTCTTGGGAAAAATCAAATGGTCAATAATGATGTACAAAATTAATTTAAATATTTAGTGGTATAGTTCTGTTTGCATTGTTTAAGAATTTATATTTCGGTGCAATATAATATATTTCTGTAAAAGTCCATCTCCTTCCTCATTCTCTGCCCACTGCCTCAGCCCCACTTTCAATCCCCTCGCCATCCTTTCATTGTGTAGTCTTGTGTGTGTTTACAGAATTGGGTGTTATCTCTGCTGATAAACAGTGGGCTCCATCAAAGCCTAGACTGCAATTTGCTTGTGCCAAGAGGCCAGGTGAACATGCTTGAGTGGCAAGCTCTGGGTTATTGAAGTGGGGATTTTGTGGTCATGTCACGGCTGATGCACTACCTCAGTACCAAGAACATTGGATGGTGATTCAAATTCCACAGCAACAATTGACTTCAGAAAAGATTTAGGTTTTTAATTTTGATGGGTGCTCTTTTGGAATGGGTACATGCTTTTTCCTTGTAATTTCCTTTAATTCTGGCTTAAATTCATGGAGACATCTTGTCCCATAATGAATTGTATTTCAAGAAAAAATGTGATTTTTGCTGGAAGTAGAGATCAAGCAGGTTGAACTTTCGATGCCATTGAGTCGGGGGTGCGGGGGAGATAGTGAAATTACAATTAATCAGTTCAGTGACAATGACAAAAACACTGATGATCATGTTCTTTAATATTTCAAAGACCATAGCATGAAACCCATGGTTATATGTGAAGGAATGACCTTAACCATTAGAGGTTAGTCTGAGCAGTATTTATATTATGCAAACTATCAGAAGGATGATTTAACGATTTTGGTTTTCAGAGGGTTAAGTCGAGTCCATATTCTTGTTACTGACAGTAAGCAGCCCACAAAGGGTGTTTCATTTGCTACGTCTATGAACATGCTTTTCTTAACTGTAAGTGGACATTTTGCGTTGCTTTTCTTCATGTTCTGAGTGGTAGTTTTGTGTGCGTGTGTGTGAGTGCTTGTGTGTAGGGCCTACTTTATGTGAATTAGTTTTATTTGACTGTTTTCCTGTTATTAACTGTGACCAGTCAAAGCGAAAACTGAAGAATGTGATTAAAATGAGAAATCCATCAACACATATGTTGCATTTGTATACGGGCACCTCTGCATTTGTACACAGGCACGTCTGCAGTTGTGTACGGGCACGTCTGCAGTTTTGTGTGCAGGCACGCCTGCAGTTGTGTACGGGCACGTCTGCAGTTTTGTGTGCAGGCACGTCTGCAGATTTGTGTACAGGCACGTCTGCAGATTTGTGTACAGGCACGCCTGTAGTTGTGTACGGGCACGTCTGCAGATTTGTGTACAGGCACGTCTGCAGATGAAACAGATATGACAGCCATTGATATCTTGCATTCATCTCTATGAAGAACAGTCATTTTGATTTGGCTTTTAAATGATAATTTTAATTAAATAAATCATGTTCATAAGATTGTCAGTAGATGTTGATGATGGAGCCTGTTTTGCATTTCCAACATTTTATGTTTTTAGTTTAAATGTGTAAGATTTTAATTGCGTGAAGTCAATTATAGAGTGCAGATTTGATACAATCTGATGCCCTTTTCCGTAATAACTCAGTGACGGAGTTAACATTAGGGTCAGGATTCCTTCTTTTTGCAACAACTCCAGTGTCCTAGGTTACTGTATCCAAGTCTCTCTAGTTGCTGTGGAAACCATGTGAATCCTAACAATGTATGCAGCAGGATCTATTTATCAAAACATCAATGGAGCATTAAAGATTTCAAGTGAAATTATGTTTCAAATAATTTGTTGAAAATTCTTTTATACTTTCCAAAGATCGAGTTCCACTTGCATTCATATTTCTAAATATCCAGGTCTTCAAAAATGTAGTGTTCACTTTTTACTGCAAGATTCAGGTTCAGGTGTATCTACTGAGGAGAAAGGAATGGTTGATGGAATTTAATACAGAGAAGTGTGAGGTGTTGCATTTTGGGACGTCGAACAAGGACAGGACCTACACAGTAAATGGTAGGCCTCTGGGTAGTGTTGTAGAGCAGAGGGATCTAGGAGTACAGGTGCATGGTTCCTTTAAGGTCGAGTCGCAGGTAGATATGGTGGTCAAAAAGACTTTTGGCAATTTGGCCTTCATCATTGAGTATAGAGTATAGAAGTTGGGAGGTCATGTTGCAATTGTATAAGACATTGGTGAGACCGCATTTAGAATATTATGTTCAGTTCTGGGCACCATGTTATAGGAAAGATATTGTCAAGCTTGAAAGGGTTCAGAAATGATTTACGAGGATGTTGCCAGGACTAGAAGGTGTGAGCTATAGGGAGAGGTTGAGTAGGCTGGGTCTCTATTCCATGGATGAGGGTAGATCTTTTAGAGGTATACAAAATCATGAGAGGATTAGATCGGGTAGATGCACAGAGTCTTTTACCCAGCGTAGGGGAAACGAGGACCAGAGGACATAGGTTCAACGTGAAGGGGAAAAGATTTAATAGGTTTCCGAGGGGTAACATTTTACACTAGAGGGTGGTGGGTGTATGGAACAAGCTGCCAGAGGATGTAATTGAGGCTGGGACTATCCCATCATTTAAGAAATAGTTGGACAGGTACATGGATAGGACAGGTTTGGAGGGTTATGGACTAGGATAGCTGGGACATTGTTGGCCGGTGTGGGCGAATTGGGCCGAAGGGCCTGTTTCCACACTGTATCACTCTATGACAAATCAAGTTTCTAAACTAAAATAATTAGTGTAATTCTTTCTTATTCCCTTGTCTTTTCCAGAATGTTTTCAGTTACTGTGAAATTAATGACATTGCAGTAATACGTGACTATAGGATGGGAATAGACCATTGTAATCAACCTGCCATTTCCCAATTTCTCAGTCTGCCTGTCCTGTCAAACTCTCAGATTTCCAAATCAACATTACTGTACTTTAAATAAAATAATTGTAGTTCACAAGAACCTCTTTTATTTTCAGTGGGAAGCTAGTATTCTTATTTCCTCCATTACTTTCTCTCTCTAATGGGGCAACAGTGTTAATGGAATGCAGGGGTGGCTTCTTGGCAGGATGCACAAGGCCATGATGGAAGAACTGGTGGCGTACGTCAAGGACTGGTGCTGGCCCATTGCTGTGTTTGGTTAATATCAAGGATTCAGATGAGAATGTACAAGGCATTGTTAGTAAATGCAGATTACACCTAAGTAGGTAGTATCATAGATCATGCAGATGGTTACCTAGAACTACGGCAGCACATTGATCAGATGGGCAAGTGGGCTGAGGAATGACTAATGGAGTGTAATTTGGATAAGTGGTCGGTGTTGCATTTTGGGAAGTCAAAATAGTCATACAGTGTGGAAACAGGCCCTTTGGCTCAACTTGCCCACACCCACCAACATGCCCCATTTATACTAGTACCACCAGCCCAGGCTTGGCCCATAAACCCTCTACACCTATCACAATGATAGTCAACTACCTACTCCGGCAGCTCATTCCATGCAACCACCACCTTTACCCCTCAGGTTCCCCCTCATCTTAAACCTATCTATGTCCTATTGTCCTCAATTCCCTTATTCTGGACAAAGACCCTGTGCATTAACCTGATCTATTCCTCGCATGATCTTGTACACCTCTATAAGATCACCTCTCATCCTGCGATCCAATGAATAAAGTCCTAGCCTGCTCAACCTCTCACTACAGCTCAGGCCCTTGAGTCTTGGCAACATTCTCGTAAAAATTTCCAGACTGACAGCATCTTTCCTTTTACATAATGACTAAAACTGAACACAATACCCTAAATGCGGCCTCAGCAATGCCTTATGCAACTGTAACATGACCTCCCAACTTCTATACTCAATACTCTGACTGATGAAGGCCAATGTGCCGAAAATCTTCTTGACCACCTTATCCACTTGTGATGCCACTTTCAAGAAAGTATGTACCTGCACTCCTAATGCCCTCAGTTCTAAAGCACTCCCCAGAGGTCTGCCAGGTGCTGTAATTCCTGCCTTTGTTAAACTGCCAAAAATACCACTTCTCTTCAGCAAATTCCATCAACCATTTCTTAGCCGACCTGCCCAGCTCCCAAGATTTTTGACAACCATCTTCACTACAATACCACCCATTTTTATCTTGTCTGCAAATTTGGTAATCATGTGAAGTGCGTTCTCATCCAAATCATTGATACAGATGACAAACAGCATCATTAATATAATCATGTATCAAATAGATTATTTTGCTCAGAAACACCGCTGGTCACAGGCCTCCAGTCCAAAAAGCAACCTTTCACCATCAGCCGCTGCTTCCTTCCATAAGGCAATTTTCTATCCATTCAGCTATCTCTCCTTGGATCCTTTGAAATCTAACCTTGAAGAGCAGCCTACCATTTGGAATCTTGTCAAATGCCGTGCTGAAATTCCCAAAAACTCGACAACTCTGCATTCATCAACCTCTTTTGGTCACATCTTCAAAAAACTCAATCAGATTTGTGAGACACGACCTTCCACATGCAAAACGGTCGGGGAATCAAGAACTAGAGGGCATAAGTTTAAATTGAGGGGAAAGATTTAATTGGAACCCAAGGGGCAACATTTTCACAAAGAAAGTTTTGGGAATGTGGAACGATGTGTAGTTGAGGCAGGTATAACAACATGTAAAAGATATTTACACAGGTACATTGAAAGGAAAGGTTTAGTGGGATATGGACCAAACGTGGGCAAATTGGAGTCAATTAGATGAGACATGGACAAGATGAGCAGATCTGCTCTGTTCTATGACAACTTTTCAACGGCCTTTACATGGTGACTGCACACTGGTGTACTGTAAACAAAACAAATAATTTCACTGTACTAAGTACACGTGGCAAAGTATCAATCATTTCACAACGGATGTGCAATAAATGTCGGTGATAGGCACAACCCAGTAATATGTTTTTTAAAGATAATTTATTTATATTGTGCTGGGATAATTGGTCACTAATTTTCTCCTAGTGGTGGTAGAATCCAGGAAGAGTTGATGGGAACGTGGGAGATGAAGTTACAGTCGGGTTGATGTTAAAATTAATGTCAGGAGAGAGTCAGTGGGACAAAGGTTGCTCTTTGTCTCTGACTGAGCTAAAAAATAGTCTGAAAAACGTTAAATATATTCAGAATTTATTGTATTTTAAGGCATTTGTTTGGATTCATGTTATTCTTGGACTGGTTTATTCTCTTAAATAAATGATCTCCAGTCTGCATTCTTGTTAAAGGCTGACACAATGAATAATCTTCTCTCAAATCCATCTCAATTGGCTTAGCTATTCTTACTCGACCCTTCAAGGTCAAGACCCTTTTTCAGACTGATCCTAACTCTAATACCCCTAGTCAACCTAAGTTTACTTAGCTTGGCATAGCTGAGATCTTAGTGTAAGGGTTTATTATTGTCAGGTATACAGTGAAACCTTTATTTTGGATGCTATCCCTGCAAATCTATCATTCTTGAGTATCATCAAACCTTCCCCCAGTACAAAAGAGAAACAGAATACAGAATATTGTGTTAAAACTACAGAAAAAGTGCAAGGGCCACATAAGTAGATTGAAAGATTGGGAAGATATCCTTAATCTTATGCAAGGTCTGTTCAATAGTCTTATAATAGCAGGAAAGAGGTTGTACCGGATCTGATATGTGATTTCAATCCTTTGTATCTCTGCCCCTTGGGAGTAGGAAGAAGTCAGAATGACCAAAGTATGTCCTCATTCTTCAGGGAACGGGGGTTCCCCTCTTCTACCATAGATGAGGCTCTCACCAGGGTCTCTTCTATACCCCGTGACTCTACTCTCACTCCCCATCCCCCCCACTCGTAACAAGGGCAGTTTCCCCCTTGTCCTCACCTTCCACCCTACCAGCCATCACGTACAACAAATAATCCTCCGTCATTTTCGCCGCCTCCAACGTGACCCCACCACTTGCCACATCTTCCCATCTCCTCCCGTCTGCTTTCCACAGAGACCGCACCCTCCGTAACTCCCTGGTCAATTCGTCCCTTCCCACCCGAACAACCCCCTCTCCGGGCACTTTCCCTTGCAACTGCAAGAAATGCTACACTTGTCGCTTTACCTCCCCCCTTGACCCCACTCAAGGACCCAAGCAATCTTTCCAGGTGCGGCAGAGGTTCACCTGCACCTCCTCCAACCTCATCTATTGCATCCGCTGCTCTAGATGTGAGACCAAGCATAGGCTTGGCAATCGCTTCGCCGAACACCTCCGCTTGGTTCGCAATAATCAACCTGATCTCCCGGTGGCTCAGCACTTCAACTCCCCCTCCCATTCCGAATCCCACCTTTCTGTCCTTGGCCTCCTCCATGGGCAGAGTGAGGGCCACCGTAAATTGGAGGAGCAGCATCTCATATTTTGCTTGGGCAGTTTGCAACCCAGCGGTATGAATATTGACTTCTCTAATTTCAGGTAGTCCTTACTTTCCCCTCCCCTTCTCAGCTCTCCCTCAGCCCACTGGCTCCTCTTCTTCCCGCCCCCCCCACCCTACCTCAGTCTGAAGAAGGGTTTCGGCCCGAAACATTGCTTATTTCCTTCGCTCCATAGATGCTGCCGCACTCGCTGAGTTTCTCCAGCATTTTTGTGTACCTTCGATTTTCCAGCATCTGCAGTTCCTTCTTTAACAAAGTATGAATGATGCCGGTTATTAATGACTTGAATTCCTTCCTAGTTTATAATGTGGGGAAGTAGGAGCTTTGAAATTGTTCTTAAACCATTTGTTAACTCAGAATTTAATAAACAGAAGTTTGTTTTCTGAGCAAAACAATCTATTTGACATGAAACCATGTTTATTCTGATGCAGGTTTGTATTTTTTCCAGTATGATGGAATGCTAATATGATTCTGGCAATGTAATATTAAATAAACATGGTAACAATCTACTCAGCAAATTAACTTTCAGCTATTTGATACAATCTATATTCTGTTTTATTAACTGAATAAAACACACATTTGAACCAACCCCAAGGAGTGGATAAAGGCTTCAATTGACTGTTGAACATGTGACAATGTTGGGCAGTTTACTTGTAATTTCTTTTGTAATCCACGGGATATTTTATGTAAGTGATTTTCATTTTCATTTCTCGCATTTAGATTTGATGAAAATGAATGGCAGGAAAATCACTACACTATGAATCTTATTCAAGTGATCAGCGACAGCAGTCACATTATTGTGTGTGTGTGTGTGTGTGCAGCACAATTCATTGAAATGTCTGCTGTGTAAATTCGCTACCTGCACCACAGGCCTCGATCGTGAGAAAAGACAAGAGAACTGTTGATAGAATAATTTTGAGACACTTCTAAGCTAGAATAACATCTGAATTTACATAACATCCAGAGCAGTTGTGAAAGAGAAGTTATATTGAACCATTTGAAGTGTTCAATGGAGCTGCTATTTGATGTTTGGTCTTCTGTCTCTGTTTAAAATGTTTAATTGGCCTGCTGAGTAATGCAAATTAAATGACTATCTGTAAATTCTACTTTTGCATTAAACAGTTGCTAGTTCTGCAAATTCTGACTGTATTAGCATATTCATACTACTGGAAATTATACTTCTAAAATCCATTTGCACACATCAGTATGTTCTTCAAAAAAACCAACAGACTCATGGTATTGTGCTTGTACTAAATCAGTTGAAATATATTATAAACCCAATATATGCTCCTGTTCACGGCAAGGTTTTACAGTACCCTCCATAATATTTGGGACAAAGACCCATCATTTATTTATTTGCCTCTATTCCACAATTTGAGATTTGTAATAGAAATAATCACATGTGGTTAAAATGCACATTGTCATATTTTAATAAAGGCCATTTTTATACATTTTGGTTTCACCATGTAGAAATTACAGCTGTGTTTATACATAGTCCCTACATTTGAGGGTACCATAATGTTTGGGACACATGGCTTCGCAGGCGTTTGTAATTGCTCAGGTGTGTTTAATTGCCTCCTTAATGCAGCGAAAAGAGAACTCTCAGCACCTAGTCTTTCCTCCAGTCTTTCCATCACCTTTGAAAACTTTTATTGCTGTTTCTCAACATAAGGACTAAAGTTGTACCAATCAAAGTCAAAGAAGCCATTATGAGACTGATGAACAAAAATAAAACTGAGACATCAGCCAAACCATAGGCTTACCAAAATCAACTGTTTGGAACATCATTAAGAAGAGAGCACTGGTGAGCTTACTAATCGCAAAGGGACTGGTAGGCCAATGAAGGTCATAGCTGATGACAGAAGAATTCTCTCTATAATAAAGAAAAATCCCCAAACACCTGTCCGACAGATCAGAAGCACTCTTCAGGAGTCAGGTGTGGATTTGTCAATGACCACTGTCCGCAGAAGACTTCATGAACAGAAATGAAAGGTGTATATAAAACCCTCATATCACATATTCCAATGGAATCTTCCAAATATCCCACTGGCATTTCTTTCTTCAAACATTCCCTGACTTAGACAAAAGGTACAGGAAGTAGGCCAGTCGGCCCTTCGATGTGATCATATCTGATCGTCCCCAATCAGTACCCCGTTCCTGCCTTCTCCCCATATCCTCTGCTATCTTTAAGAGCCCTATCTAGCTCTCTCTTGAAAGTATCCAGAGAACCAGCCTCCATTGCCCTCTGAGGCAGATAATTCCACAGACTCACAACTCTGTCGAGACCCATCTTTAGACTGAGAGATGGGGAAAGGGAAACGAGAGATATAGATGGTGATGTAGACATAGAACAAATAAATGAAAGATATGCAAAAAAGTAAAGATGAAAAAGGAGACAGGCCACTGTTAGCTGTGGGCTAGGAGAAAAGGAGTTACAGACAATGAGACTCAACATGACGACTTGTGTGGGGGAGGGACATAGAGAGAGGGAAAACAAGGGTTACATAATAGCTGCCTAAGAAATATGAGGTGCTGTTCCTCCAATTTGTGATTGGCCTCACTCTGACAATGGAGGAGGCCCAGGACAGAAAGGTCAGTGGGAATGGGTGCAATTTACCCCAATTTGTCATTTCACAGAAGAATCCCAACCTGAAACATCACCTATCCATGTCCTCCAGACTCGCTGCCTGACCCATTGAGTTACGGGGGTGGAAAAACTGGCAGTAAGGGTGAGCTGAGGGAAGGAAGTCAAAGGAAGGGGGTGCAAGTATGGGCATGGCCAGAATGTGCAGGTTCATTCTGTAGGATGAAGGTGTGGCTCAGTAGAGCAAGGACTCAAAGCACCATACTCATCAAATTAGACAAATATTTGCAATTTTATATAAAAACACCTTTTATTTCATTTTGTTGTTGATAAAGCTCTTCATACATTGCAATTCCCGTTGAAGAAAACCATTTACAAGCAGTGCCAGAGATAACCAACTGTTACAACATTCTTGTTGTGTTTGGCCGACATTTGCCAACCCATTAGATAGTCGGCTCCTGTCAGTCTGATGACTTGCCGGCCCAGGATGTCAGAAAGTGCACGGATGATGAGCCATGAATCCCATCACGGAGCAGATACCAACCCTGAACCTGTAAACCCCAGAAGATAAACGCACAACACTGAGAAATACCACACACTCACTGGGAAGCCAAATGCAAGCAAGTCTTCATTGGCACAAAAAACTCTGTTCATTGATTCACTCCAGCACATTTTTCTCTTTAAATTTGTGCTTTTAAAAACAAATAGCAGCAGCACTGTTCAACGTTTCACCGACTGCACAGGGCTATCCAATAGACAAGCTCGTCTCTGCTTGCGTTTGACCACAGCCCTCATTAGAAGGTAGGCAGCACACAGGACAGAACAACAATGAAGCAGTGCAAATCGAATCATTACATTTACAGTTTAGGTCTTGTTCAAAATGGACTGAGCTGCAATCTGCCCAAGTCCATAGCAGCAACTATCAAGCATCACTGGGCCAGCCAAACTCTCCACTCTACGGCCTACAGTGTAAGTGCCACTTCCAGCCAGTATCACAAAGATTAATATCTTCTTGCATGTCCATTAAAAGGGACACAATTAAAAACATTAAAGATAAAATAATTAGGATTAATTTTAGAAATATTTAAAAATGATTTCCATGACCAAGCTTTAAGGCCGGCCTGGGCTTAACAGATTTACGATATTCCAGGGCCATTTGGGGAAACAGAACATTGAAGCTTAATCCATTTACGACAGATTCAGCTGAAACTACGTTAGTATTTGCCATCAGATTTACATATCCTATGGGAGACATTAATTTTTTATTATTATAGTGTGGTCAAAGATTAGTTCCTCAACTTATGTTAAATGCCCCAGAAGGGGGTGAGGTTCCTGGTTTCCTTTTCGTAAACATCTGCGATCACCCCGATGGGGGACTGCACCATTTTCACGCTGTTCTTGCCAAAGAGTTTCCGCTCGTACTCAATGAGCTGCTTCCAGAAGCCCACGTTGGGCCGGATGATGGGCCGGCGAGATTTGACCCAGTTGTGAGCCTCCAGCAGGGAGATCTTGTGGAACTTCATCAGGTACGCAATACAAAGGGAGGCGGATCTACTGACTCCAGCCACGCAGTGCACCAAAGCAGATCCATGCTTCTTGCTAATGCTGTGGATCTTGTCGGCAATGCTGTCGAAGTAAAGGGAGAGTGGGGCATGGGGCAGGTCTGCCACTGGCACCTTGACATACTCCACCTCAGGCCAGTTGGCATTGGGGATCTCCATGGTGGCGTTAATGATGCAGGTGATGCCCTTGGACAGGACCAGGTTGCGGTTGGCAGCTGCATTCCCACTGCTCAGGTAGAGGAAGGGGGTGATCTGTGCAATCCCACCCAGCACCCCTCCAGTCACTAGCCGGGGCTTAGAGGAGGGACCGGGCGGGGTGCGGTGAAAAAAGCTTTGACTGCGGGAACTCATTGAAGTGTTGCCTCAGCGCTGCTGTACATCAGCGGGCCTGGAACTAAAGCTGCAATCAGGCTTTCTGCCAGCCAATATTACTGGACCTGAAAAACAGCGAGAGAATATGATTATATCATGATTACAGCCAGATAAGCAACTGTTCACTCTGACAGCACTGAAAACATACCCAACCCGCCCAACCAAGTACCCACTTGATCCATACAAATATTGTGTATATACTTACTGTAATACTTTTACTGAACTGCATGCAAAAATGTAATTTCACTCTTACCTCGGTACATGTGAAGTGTACCATTGAATTTTGGATCTGTCTGGAATTTCATCGAATAGACTTTCAACTAAGAAAATTGTGGCAATACCTGGTCAAGGCCCTTAGAAACACCTTCTATTCACATCGCTACTTTAAACGAGGAAACCATCCACAGAACTTCACAGAAACAAAGCCAAGATATTCAAGAAACAAGTGGTCCACATCAGACGACCAAACTCCTGGGAAACTTGGTGTTGATGCAGAAACAGGAATGGAGATTTGTCAAGTCCCAAAGTACGATGATAGGGACAGGAATGAAAAGGTAGCTCGAAATGTAAACAGCGAGAGAACATGACAGGACCTTAACCCTGAAATCAGCCAAGAACGTGGCTCAGGAGTTAGACTTCAGAAACATCTGTGGAGTAAGTGAGACCTTTTACTAAGAGTTAAGTCAAAGGTAAAGAGTGTTTTATTGTCACTTGGACCAAAGCGGAACAATGACATTCTTACTTGTAGCTGCACAATCTGGACAAAAACCTTCGATAAACAAAATAAATAAATAGACCAATATAGTCCCAATTGCAAAATAGCTCATAGTTCTTAGTTTAATTGGAGTTTGTGGTGTTCAATAGTCTGATGGTTGTTGGAAAGAAGCTGTTCTTGAACCTGGATGTTACAATTTTCAGGCTCCTGTACCTTCTTCCTGAAGGTTGCAGCGAGATGAGAGCGTGGCCAGGGTGGTGTGGGTCTCTGGTGATGCTGGCTGCCTTTTTGAGGCAGCGCCTCCTGTAGATCCCTTCAATGGTGGGGAGGTCAGTACCTGTGATGGACCTTCGATGGTGGGGAGGTCAGTACCTGTGATGGACCGGGCAGTGTCCCCAACTCTTTCTAATCTCTTTCACTCCCGGGCATCCGTTGCCAAACATGATGCAATCAGTCAATATGCCCCCACCACACACTTGTAGATGTTCAAGAGTGTATTCATCGACATGCAAAATCTTCAAATCTGAGCAATGTTGATGGTGCATAAAGCACTCCAAACCAACAAACTGGTGCCCCGCACGCACGCACGCCACGCCAGGTTGATTGCATTCGTCGAATCAGGGCGGACAATGTGAAGGTTGCAAACTCCCACAGCTGATGCAATAAGGAATCAGTAAAAAGGTGACTGGTGCCTTTATGTGAGGTTATATGAGGAGTTCCACTTCAATTACATGGTGCTTTAGTAACACTGCCGCATGAATATTGTAGAGATAAGGTCTCCAAGAATGTGCTTGCTATGGGAAGAGTGTAATACATTCATCGGATTAGTTCCCCGAACAACAGGGTTTTTGTTGACCAGACCTGTATTATCCAAGGTTTAAGGAATAAGAATGGTCTCACCAAAACTTAGAAGATTCTTAAAGCACTCAATTGGTTGGAAAAGGGAGTCAGAAAAGGGAGCAAGCTTTTTGAGGGGAGAAATATCTTCAGACTGTGAATCTTTGGAATTTTGTGGAGGACTATGCAGACACTGACACTGGTATTGAACATGGCAGCAGTTGTTGCAAAAAGGTAAATGAACGAAATGTGGAAACATGAAAGGAACTGCCGTCAAAGGCCAGCAGAGGACACCGGTCACTGATTTAGAGACAGGATTCTGGAGCAAAATACAAGGTGCTGGAAGAACACAGAAGGTCAGGCAGCATCAGTGGAGGGACATAGCCATGAGCAAGGGCCACAGATGCTGATGTCCAATTTTGATTCAATTCAACAGTGGATTTGGTTCAAAGTACCCGTTTTTTATTTGTTCTTATTAAAATACATTTCATCAGTTTCTGCTTGATTACCCTTTCAGAAGTCTCTCTGTAACATTTAACTTCTCCTGAACTAACAGCCATTGGAGGAATTTACCCGTGTAATGGGATGTTAACATAACTCTAGTAATGTCACCATTCTTGACCAGGCCCTTTGGCCTGAGTGCTGACCATGATGCCGAGACCAACATAATCCATATCCATGCACCTATCCTAAAGTCCCTTAAATGCCTTAATCTCTGCCGCAACCATCACGTTCCAGACCCCCACTATCCTCTGTCTGTAAAAAAACTTATCCCACATATTTTCCTCCCACACCCACGTTTCCACAATGGCCACAACACCATAGTCCCAGCACCGATCCAGGATCTAAGCTCATCTGCCTTCTCCACAATACTTGCATTTGAACAAACACACTTCAGCCCTTCAGTGTCGCCATGTTCCTTCACCTCTCCCTGCCCATCCTTCCGTTGAGACTTAGTGGTCCTAACCTCTATCTTCCCATCACCCCTTCGATATCTGACCTGCTGCTCTGGTTCCCACCTGAGTCTCTAGTTTAAACCCTCCCAGATAGCACTAGCGAACCTCCCTGCAAGTGTTAACATTATCTAGAACCTTTTAGTAATCTATGTATACAGAGTGGTGTGCATGTGTGCCTGTCATAAATGCGGTCCTAATGATATTGTTCCATACAAGTAGAACTACATAATCAACCTGTATTTAAAGTTAAAACAGAGATGACCACTGTCAATTTCACATTGCTGTGAAAACTGACAAAAACATTAAAGCTGAGAATAGCAGCGTATTAACTCTGCTCATCAATGTTTGTTATTACAAATTAATAATGCATTCAGCTTTTTAAATATTTATAAGCTGGTTCTTATTCTAACTTTTCTTTGATGGAATTGTTCTTCTTTCCTAAACCGGAGAAAACCCACGCGGTCACGGGGAGAACATGTAAACACCGTACTGACAGCACCCGTAGTAAGGATGGAACCTGGGTCTCTGGCACTGTGAGGCAGCAACTCCAGTGCTGAGCCACCCTAGTGATGGCTGTTCGGGGAACTCAGGCTCAAAATTGATGACCTGGAATCTGAGCTTCAAACTGGGGCACCTTTGATTACCTGGCTATTGTGTCATCGAGGCAGAGTCATACAACATGGAAGCAGGCCCTTCGGCCCAACTTGCCCACACCGACCAACATATCCCATCTGCACTGGTCACAGCTGCCTCCATTTGGCCCATATCCCTCTAAACCTGTGCTATCCATGTACCTGTCCAAATCTTTCTTAAACATTGCATCTGCCTCAACTACCTCCTCTGGCAGCTCGTTCCATTCAACCACCATCCCCTCACCTTAAACGTGGTTAGCACACAACAAAACCTTGGTACACGTGACACTAAGCTAAACTGTGTCCTCTGGTTCTCAATTCACCTACTTTAGGCAAGAGACTCTGCATTTACCCAATCTAGTCCTCTCTTCACTCTCCCCATCTTGACAACTCATTCCTATAACATGGTGACCAAAACTGACACAATCCTCTAAATGTGTCCTTGTGATATATATCTGTAACATGACCTCCCAACTTCTATGTTCAATACTTTGACTGATCAAAACCACAGGAGACACGCCCCCAGTTAGAAACTCCCGGAGCAGGAGGTCACAGATCAGGCAACCCTCTAGGATGGTGGAGGAGGCACAGCTAATATTAGAGAGGTCTGAGCTGCTTGATTATCTTGATTAGATTTTTTTTGGGTTGGTGACAAAGGTGATAGATGTTGTCTACATGGATTTCAGCAAAGTACTTGATAAACTCCCCATGGTAGGCTGATCCAGACACATGGGATTAACAGTGACTTGGTGGTATGGATTTAGAACTGGTTTACTGACAGAAGCAGAGGGTTGTGGGGAAGGACAATATTCGGGATATATATATATTAAAATGATCAGTAAGTTTGCAGATGACACTGAGATTGCTGGGGTCCCAGACTGTGAGGAAGTCTATCGAAGTATGCTGTGGCATCTAGATCAGCTACAGTAATGGCCTGAGGAATGGCAGGCGGACTTTAACCTGAGCAAATGTTAGGTGTGGTACTTTGGGAGGTTATTTTGGGAGAAAATATACAATTAATGACATGATCCTCACCAGTATTAAACATAGAAAATAGGTGCAGGAGAAGGCCATTTGGCCCTTTGAGCCTGCACCGTGTAGAAGGACCCACAGCTCCCTGAAAATGGCAACATAATAGATGGAGCGGTAATGAAGCTTGCTTTCATCGCTCGGGGCATTGAGTTAATGGAAGTCATGATGCAGCTATATTGTGGCACTTTGACAAGATTCCCTTGAAAGCCAGCTGATTGTCACAAATCCCATACTACCCTTCCCACATTCTTGCCGTGATATTTCTCACTCCGGATTAAATCTTCCGTTCCACTGCTTCCACTCAGTGAAGTCAGGCTGGCGGTGTTTGTGGAGTCCCTACACTGACAAACTCCGCAAAATTCATTCTACACACAGGGAGGTTGCTACAAACTCACGACCCAGACACTAATACTACTACTCAAGGCCAACAAGGTGCAAATATAGTACTCATGGACACTAATAGTACTCAAGGCCAACAAGGTGCCCAGCTGAGGCATCACTACAAAATATCTGTAAGTTGGGACTATTTTTATGTTGTGTTTAGAATGCAACTAACTATGGTCGACATACAACCTAGGATAACAATTCTGAGGGAACACTGCACTGGCAGAGATGTGGTTTCAGGACAAACATCACGATGTGGGCTCTGCTTGTCCCTGCAAATGAATCCAGAGGAACAGAAACAAAAATCGGTGTTGTTACTGAGCCAAGAGGATAAGCCAAGAATGAGGCTGTTTGCATCCTGCCACCAAGGAACAGAGGGCAGGAAGGTCTTGATCTTCAATCAGACAACACAGAGTGCTGGAGTAACTCAGTGGGTAACGCAGCATCTCGGGAGAAAACGAATAGGTGACATATGGGTCAGAACCCTTCTTCAGACTTCATCCTTCTTGGGTTTGAAAGGTTTTGTCCTAAAAAACGTCACCTATTCCTTTTTCTTCAGAAATGCTGCCTGACCCACTGAGTTATTCCTGCATTTTATGTCTGTCTTCAGTATAAACTAGCATCTGCAGTTTCTTCCTATGCATCCTCCATTTACAGTTGCAGTCAGTGTAGGAGGGTCACTAAAGGTGCTGCCAGATCAGCTGCTCAATGCCTACATCACCAGGTCCACAAACTGCCCAACACAAAGCAGCACAATATGTCAGGATTGTGGAGTTTGCACGTTCTTCCTTTGACTACGAGTTTCATCCATACCCCAGACTGGCCACTGTTAATTGTCCTGGTCTGTGCACAGGTGGGAGCTGGTGTTAAATCCATTGCCACCCAACAGCCACATCAATTCTGAGCCAGTTGTCCTGGAAATCTCACCCCTATTCCCAGGATCAGTTGGTTTCACTTGAATTGTAATCTGAAAGGTCTTGGTCATGTGAATGCATTTGGAATGGGCATGGTAGAGCAGAACATCAGAGACAGCAAGGATTTCTACCCTTGGCCTTCTTCACTTCCTGCAACCAAGTTCAATCCTGGGAGAGGACAAACACAAGGTCCACGTTAAACTGGGGCATTGTGAACAACCCAAAGCCAATAATAAGCAGACAAAATGTTAGGAAGGAACTGCAGATGCTGGTTTAAACCAAAGATAGACACAAAATGCTGCAGTAACTCAGCGGGTCAGACAGCATCTCTGGAGAAAAGGAATAGGTGATGCTTCATCACCTTAATTAAACTCCTCCCATTCCCACACTGACCTTTCTGTCCTGGACCTACTCCACTGTCCAGTGAGGCCAAACGCAAATTGGAGGAACAGCACCTCATATTTCACTTGGGCTGCTCACAACCCAGGGATATGAATATTGACTTTAACTTCAAGTAACCCTTGCTTTCCCTCTCTCTCTCCAATCCTTCCCACCCTAATCATTGTACTAGCCTCAAAGTCATCTTGTTGAGTCTCATTGCCTGTAACCACACAGCTAACAATGGCCTGTTTCATTTATCATCGTTACTTATGCTGCATATCTTTCATTCATTTGTTCTATGTCTCTCTACATCATTGTCTATCTCGTTTCCCTTTCCCCCAACTCTCACTCAAGAAGGGTCTCGACCCGAAGCGTCACCTATTCCTTTTCTCCAGAGATGTGGTTTGACCCGCTGAGTTACTCCAGCTTTTTGTGACTATCTTCGCCAATAATCAGCAGTTAATCACAAGGAACAGAGTCAGGAACAGCCGGTCCCGGATTCTTCAATCTTTTCTTAGTGTGCAGCACCCAAGACCCAAGATTAAATATCTTTCATTTCTCAGCACATCTAATCTTGTCTGATAAAAGGCACTGCAAAAATAAAAGAGAGGACTATTCATCTTGTGCATTGGTGGTTGGTGGAAATGAATGCTGCCGTTAGCTGTTGCATGACATCACTAGCCATGAATAACATCTCGTACATTCTGCCTAATTTATTCACACACACTAGATGTCTGTCTCTCCACGGACTGGCTGTGAAACCCTAGCAACATGTCACATATAGCTCCTCAATCTACTCAAACCAGAGCCCACGCTGTGGTCACACACGGTGTCTGCTTCAGATGATTCAAAACCCTTAAACCCAGTGCTCAGAAAAAATGTAAAAGGCAAGAGTCGACCTCCTCCCACAACGTCACCCAAGTGGTTACTAGTTACATAATAGGTTCAAGAGCAGAGACAACAAACATTATAGCCCACAGATAACAGCCCGTGGCAAGGTCCATCTAACGCCGCTGATCATATCAAACTCTATTGACGTATCAAAATTCCACAGCTCTTTAGAGAAATACTTACTCACAAATCGAACATCTGCCCCTTCTTCAACAAAATTTCAGATTGGATTCTGCAGAGATATTACCATCCAACAAAAATAATCACCACCACCCGACAATAAAACACAAACGTGTGTTGGTTCATTGTGGGAACTCGCAGGATGAAAACTAGGCACCATGACAGCAGAAAGGAGAGCTCTGTTGCTTTACTCACCACCACAGGTTCCTGAACCCCTTCAACCCAACCTCCCACTGAACCCCCTCTGCTGGTACCCCCAACTCTACACACCAGCACCGACCCTGAACCCTGTCTGCCAAGCCCCCTCCACTGGGCCACCCAGCTTTAATCCCCAACACAGGTCCCCGGACCCCCTCCCCGGCCCAACCAGTCACACCGCCTCCGCTTTACATTTAAAATTATTAAGGGATTGGACAGGGAAGATACAGGAAAAATGTTCCCGATGTTGGGGGAGTCCAGAACCAGGGGTCACAGTTTAGGAATAAGGGGTAGGCCATTTAGGACTGAGTCCAATTCACTGAAGGTATTCAAGAGGCCTGTCCCACTTGGCTGTCATTCGCGCGCCATTTACGCGACCTGCTAGCGTGTGGACAGGCACATGGAGTGGTGTGGAGGCGTGTGGACTTTGTCCTGCACTAAATCTTCGCGCGCCACCGGCCTGTCGCGTAACTGATGGCCAAAGTGGGACAGGTGTGACGCAACATCTCATCTCCAACAGCAGCAGAAGCAGGCAAACGATCGTCGGACTCGGCCTGGGGCTCACGGCCGTTGCGGTCCGGATCAGCCCCCACTCCTACTCCCAGAGCGGGGCCAAGACGATTGGAGATTAACACAAAATGCTGGAGTAATTCAGCGGGACCGGCAGCATCTCTGGAGAGAAGCAATGGGTGACGTATCGGGTCGAGACCCTTCTTTCAGACTGAAGAAGTCTCGACCAGAAACATCACCCATTCCTTCTCTCCAGAGATGCTGCCGGTCCCACTGAGTTACTCCAGCATTTTGTGTCCATCTTCAAATGACGTCACGCGCTCCAGACGGCTGTGGGGGCGCATGATGACACGCGCGACCATCGCACGTCAGTCACTGTCTGATGCGTAAATGACGGCCCAAGTGGGACAGGCCCTTTAGATTTAGCTCTTAGGGCTAAAGGAATCAAGGGATATGGGGAGAAAGCGGGAACGGGTACTGATTTTAGATGATCAGCCACAATCATATTGGCAATATACAATAGGTGCAGAATCTTCCACAATCAGTACCCCGTTCCTGCCTTCTCCCCATATCCCTTGACTCCGCTATCTTTAAGAGCTCTATCTAACTCTCTCTTGAAAGCATCCAGAGAACCGGTCTCCACCTGTGGAATTCTCTGAGGCAGAGAATTCCACAGACTCACAACTCTCTGTGTGAAAAAGTATTTCCTCATCTCCGTTCTAAATGGCTTACCCCTTATTCTTAAATTGTGGCCCCTGGTTCTGGACTCCCCCAACAACGGGAACATGTTTCCAAACCTTTAATAATCTTATATGTTTCAATAAGATCCCCTCTCACCCGTCTAAATTCCAGAGTGTACAAGCCCAGCCGCTCCATTCTATCAACATACAGTATGACAGTCCCGCCATCCCGGGAATTAACCTTGTGAACCTACGCTGCACTCCCTCAATAGCAAGAATGTCCTTCCTCAAATTTGGAGACCAAAAACTGCACACAATACTCCAGGTGTGGTCTCACCAGGTCCCTGTACAGCTGCAGAAGGACCTCTTTGCTCCTATACTCAACTACTCTTGTTATGAAAGCCAACATGCCATTCACTTTCTTCACTGCCTGCTGTACCTGCATGCTTACTTTCAGTGACTGCATGCTTACTTTCAGTGAATGGTGGTGCTGGCTTGAAGGGCCGCATGGCCTACTGCACCTATTTTTCTATGTTTCTACAGACCCCTGAACCCCTTTAACTGAACCCCCTCTGCTGGTCCCTTCAGCTTTACTCACCAGCACATAGCTGCCGTGCCATCGTGGTCAATGTAACTGGGCTGAGATATCTACCACCCACACCAACAATGTTGCTGACAAAACACACACACGTTCCACAGCAGAAGAGCTGCTCGAGTCATTGTTTCCATAATTCCAAAATCTAGAGTGTCATAATCAACAAACAGTATTTGTATATAAAGGAAAAATAAATGTACTGGCTGCATGGTTGCAATATGGGTCACATCCATCCGACCAAACACCAGTAGACACATCCAAATGCTGCTTTACGTAGACTGCTACAATACCCAGTGTTCCACGCCCAAATATGTAAAGGGAAAGAGGCGAATACTCAAGTGTAATAATAATAATAAGAAGAATAAGAAGAAGGATAATGTAATAATAATAACGAACAATAAGATGAAGAATCAAGGCCAGTTTCTTGACAAAACCACTGTGATGCTGCATGGATGTTCTAGGGGAACACATCAGGTGTGCAGCCTTTACAATGTTTCTGAACTTGGTGTCAGAAATCACATTGGTGTCTGTGTTTAGATAACAGTCAAAGTAAGAGCTGGAGATGGCACATCCAGTCTGCTGGATCAAGGCAGAAGTGTAGTGACCAGGGCACATTCCAGCTGCCATCATGAGTTGATGGTACTCTGAGCAACAATGGGCTTGCTACTTGCTCCAGTGGGGACTGATATGTCTGTGCTCTCACCCCCTGCAATGATCTCCTGAAGCTAGTCTGAGTTGAAAGTTGCAATGTCAGGTGTGGCTCCACATTGAACTGGTAACATCCAGCAAAGCTACCAACCAAGTAACACACAGGCAAATTAGAAGCATTGATGTGATCAACTCTCACTCTAATGAACATGTTGGCATTGCTACTTGGGTTCAGTTGGGAGCGAGTGCAGTGGAGACATGAAGGCTGTAAGGCATCTCCAGAACTAACCGTGCCTCTAAACAAGCCTCTCAGTAGATACAGAGGAAAGCTGCCATGAAATCCAGGGCTAATCTAAATCCTGGCCTTAGGTCCGTTCCATGGCCAGAATGTGAGGGCATGTTGCCACCAGGCAGTCTCTGCTTCCCCACAGTAAACTTCACTCATCCTGCCCCCTCTGCTCAAAACCCCAGGGCAGCGCCAAGCAAACCTGTCGCCCGTCCTTCTCCCAAACGGGAATACTAGTGGCACAGTGTCTCTTAACGCTCAACTCGTGCTCAACACAACTTACATGAACACATCCATGTTAACACATGAGTACATGAACACATCCGTGTTAACACACATGTACGTGAACACACGTGTACATGAACACAACCATGTCTCGTCAATGAATAATTGAAGATACACAAAATGCTGGAGTAACTCAGCGGGACAGGCAGCATCTCTGAAGAAAAGGAATGGGCGACGTTTTGGGTCGAGAACTTTCTTCAAGAGAAGCTGGAGAAGCAATTTAACAATTGTATGATTCTCAGAGGAACGTCTCACTGTGCCTGGGCACATGTGACAAACATGGCAAGTCCACATCAAAGTCCGATCAAGGATAGTCCGAGGGTCTCCAATGAGGTAGATAGTAGTTCAGGACTGCTCTCTAGTTGTGGTAGGATGGTTCGGTTGCCTGATAACAGCCGGGAAGAAACTGTCCCTGAATCTGGAGGTGTGCGTTTTCACACTTCTGTACCTCTTGCCCGATGGGAGAGGGGAGAAGAGGGAGTGGCCAGGGTGAGACTGGTCCTTGATGATGCTGCTGGCCTTGCCGAGGCAGCGTGAGGTGTAGATGGAGTCAATGGAAGGAGGGTTGATAATGTGTGATGGTCTGGGCTGCGTCTACAATTCTCTGGTCTTGGATGGAGCTGTGTTGCATCCTAGACACCGAGAGCCGAGCTTAACCCAGGACTATTCCCATTGGAAGAAGCTGGCAAGAGCAAGGACAGACTGTGTAGCTCTGGCCTCCAGTCCCGGGGAAAGGGGAATACAGAGTCCGACTCCCAGAGTGGGGAGTGGGGACGTTGTGCGCCACGGGGCCATTCGGCCCATCGCGTCCCTCCCCCCCCCCCTGGGGCTTCAGAACCGCTCTGCTCTCACCAGAGTAACGTTTAAACCTCGCCCGGCAGCGTCGCCCCGCAACAACTCACAAAAATCACAGCGCGGATTCCAGCCCCGAACCTGATCATCATCTCAACCCCCGACTCCCAGCGCTGCCGCCCCGCGTCTCCCCCCATGTACCCCGCACCCCCGCCCCGCGTCTCCCCCCATGTACCCCGCCCGCACCCCCTCATTCCCCACTCTACCAGTGCCGGCCGCGCCCCATCTCTCTGTCTCCGCCGCCCCGGGTGAAGTCGCCGCCGCCGCCGCGTTTCCCGACGCAGATTCCGGGGAAATAAAGCGGCGGCTCCGCCTCCCCGACTCTGCTCTTCCGTTTAAAGGCGCCGCCCCGTCACCGACATCACAGCAACACAGAAGCACCGACATTCAATATGATGATGGCTGATCATCCACAATCAGTACCCCGTTCCTGCCTTCTCCCCATATCCTTCATTCATTTAGCCCCAAGAGCTACATCTAACTCTCTTGAAAACATGCAATGAATTGGCCTCCACTGCCTTCTGTGGCAGAGAATTCCAGATTCACAACTCTCTGGGTGAAAAAATGTTTCCTCATCTCAGCCCTAAATGGCCGACCCCTTATTCTTAAACTGTGACCCCTGGTTCTGGATTCCCCCAACATTTGGAACATTTTTCCTACATCGAGCCTGTCCAATCCCTGAAAATTTTTATGTTTCAAATCTATAAAAATCCCTCTCATCCTTCAAAATTCCAGTGAATATAAACCCAGTCCATCCTTTCTTTCATCATATGACACTCCTACCAACCCGGGAATTAACCTGGTGAACCTACGCTGCACTCCCTCAATAGCAAGAATGTCCTTCTTCAAACTAGGAGACCAAAACTGCACACAATACTCCAGGTGCAGTCTCACCAGGTACCTGTACAACTGCAGTGGGACCTCCTTGCTCCTATACTCAAATTGTCTTGCTGTGAAGACCAACATGCCATTTGCTTTCTTCACTGCTTGCTGTACCCGCATGCTTACTTTCAGTGTGTAGAAAAGAACTGCAGATGTTGGTTTAAATCAGTCTGAAGAAGGGTCTCGACCCAAAACGTCACCCATTCGTTCTCTCCAGAGATGCTACCTGTCCCATTGAGTTACTCCAGCATTTTGTGAGTAATGTCAAACCTTCCCTACACCACGGTAGTGTCACAACCTTCCTGGTTGTCCAGATTCGCCTCCATCTCAGGTCTAAGGATTTCTGTTTCTTCAGCTGTGACAATTTCCAACGTTCTGTGGGAAACATTTGCAATTTGCTCCCCAGAGTGGCGGACACTCACACCTTATCGGCAATGGATCTAACATTCACCAAATGTTCACCGATGAACTTCTAAAAGATGGGAGATTCCTGTCCTTGCTTCACTGTTAGAGGGCCAGTGAAAGTCTGGGGTGAGAAACTTAAGAACCTGGGCCAAATGACCTCATTGATGGGCTGAATGGCCCAACTCTACTCCCATTCCTTATAACCTTATCAACCTTCCTCAAACACAAATGTTTGAACTGAGGAAAATGTATCTAAGTGACAGAATGAAGCATAAGGTCATAAATGGTAGGAGTAGAATTTGAACATTCGGCCCATCAAGTCTACTCTGTCATTCAATCATGGCTGATCTACCTCTCTCCTAACCCCATTCTCCTGCTTCTCCCCATAACCGCTGACACTCATACTAATCAAGAATCTATCGATCTATCTATAATAGTCACACAGCACAAGGCTGGCGTGTGACCCATAGATTCTGTGACCCATAGATTCTCCACATTCCCATCAACTGCACCCAGAATCTAACACCCACACACACACAAACTTCCATTTACAGAGGCTAGTATATCTTTGGGATGTGGGAGGAAACTGAAGCACCCAGAGGAAACTCCACAGCGGCAGAGGTCAGGCTTGAATCTGGCTCACTCCAGCTGAGGTAACGGCACTCCTAGTTCTTCCTTTGCTCTAGGGTAGATCATTGAGCACCAGAGGGCATTTTGTCCCACTGCCCACCTAACCCATTACATTGATAAAACAGGCCAAATTACATGACTAGCATCTAGCATTACAAGCAGGACTTTACCCAGAGGTGAAAACCTTTCCCCACTTCCCCAATACTGTACTTCCAACCCAAAACGACAACCCTTAACTCTAAATGACGAATAAGCAGCTTGTGCAGCAGATTTATCTTATTTATAAGATTTTGAATACAGATGATTTCAGAGCTTTCCCTGAATCATCATCCCTGAATCTTATTTACCACCAAAATTCTTTGTTTCGCCGACTCCTTGGCACCGCAGTTCCTCCAATGACAAGGACATCTTTATCTGCATTGCTATTTTCGCCCACTTGCACACTACACAAAGGGAGAACTGATCGACATTATAACAGACACCTCCACATTATTCTAACTAATCTGTTTTCAAATAAAAATGTAGACAATTGTTTTTTCTGATAAAGTAAAAGAGCAAGACTATAGTTTGTTAAAACATTCTGCTCGCGAATTGTCAGATTCATATCCCTCTTCTTTAGGGATCACTATGTCTTGGATGTTTAGATCCGTAAAGCAATAATCGTTTGCTTGCAAGTGAACAGCAGAGAGCTACAGACAGTGTTATGGTGAGATCAGTCACATTATGCCCACATCCGTTTGTCCAGTGCTCTGTAAACTATTGTCAACATGGTCTTTGTGCATCATCATTCATGGCAGCCTCAGCTTTCCATCGCACTGATTCCTGGAGAACACTACGCCCTCTCCCATTTCTCCCCAAATCCTCGTCCATTTCCTTTTCTATGTTGATTTAGTTTAGAGATACTAGATACTTTAGCTAGAGAGATTTATTTAGTCCCTTAGTTTTATAGAACAAGTGTTATATCACTGCACATCTTTGTTGGTTTCTTCTCATAAGATAACTGGTCTTTTATTAAGGATTGTGAATCCTTTACTTCCAGTTCAGAGAGGCTGACCATGAAAGCACTTCTCTGCAGATCTCGGCACTAAATTGCAATCTATGTACCTGCTCCCACTTCTCTTGTTTAAAGCATGGCCATGTTTTGCCTTTCTCTCCTGCCTCACGTTCACTGGGGATAGATTCATGTTGATTTAGTTTTGTTTGCATTTTGAATCTGGAGTGGCACAGATCCCAATTGCCATGGCGACGGTTACAATCCTGTGCGGTGACGAGAATGCTTTTCAAGTGGCCGTTTGAAGGCTTAAACCAAAGTGGTTTCCATGACGAGGTGGCTGTGGCATTCAAATGTAAATGATGTTTACACCTCACTGCCTGGTGTCGGTGACCAAGTGCACTGGACTCCAACACAAACCCGTGACCAAGTGCACTGGACTCCAACACAAACCCGTGACCAAGTGCACTGGACTCCAACACAAACCCGTGACCAAGTGCACTGGACTCCAACACAAACCCGTGACCAAGTGCACTGGACTCCAACACAAACCCGTGATCAAGTGCACTGGACTCCAACACAAACCTGTGACCAAGTGCACTGGACTCCAACACAAACCCGTGACCAAGTGCACTGGACTCCAACACAAACCAGAGGGAGCCAGGTGTAATATGTACCCTTTCCGTCTGAGGAAAAATAAAAAGTGTTCAGTGATTGATACCTTGTTATTAGACACTAATTATTACATAAACTTTGTCACATGGAAGTTAATTACAGTCCAGACTGAGGCTTGTCTTGCAATTAGCCGAATCCTAGTGGGAGCAAGAATAAATCCAGCGATTGTAATAACAAGGTCAGACTATTTATCAGCAAATACCAGCAGTAAGCATCTAAACCCAACGTCCTAATTATTCTGCAGTTATATTCTGCCATGATTGTTTACAATGTGATGGTTTCCTTCTGACTACACAGCCAACATTCATCCCAACACCAATCTGGATTCAATACCTGGGCATCAACGTAACACCTGTTCCCATGGCACCACAGGTGGCATTACAGGTGGCGCTCAGTCTCACTGCTCCAGCAACCCAGGTTCTAATCTGACCTCTGGCGCTCCCTTTGTGGGGTTGGCATGTTTTCTCAACACCACCTGGATCACAGACTGAAGGCTTCCTTGTTGTTAGTTTAACTAACTGCTGCATATTTCCGCTTGTGTAGGTGGGTAGACGGAGAATTAGTTGCAGCAGAATCAGGGTGCATGGGGCTGGTGGGATTGCTCTGAGAGCTAGCATTGACCTGATGGGCTAAATGGCCTATTTCTACATTATTGGGGGAAATGAAATAGAGTAAGAACAATGAATAATCATGGCAGTGAAGTCCACACAGTGTAGCACCATCCATTCCCTGCATCGTGATGTTTACACATTTGGGTCTCACTGTTAGCCATCAAATGCTAACTTTTACCCAATTTCATGCTGATGCAATATGAAGTTAATGATATCCGGATTAGTTCCCCAGTGCCATCTGCACCGTCACATCTTGTGCGGCGGTGGGACAGGTAGGGAATGGGCAAGACATGTGGGGAAGGGACAGGATAGGGGAGGGACAGGTGGGGAGGGACAGGATAGGGACAGGTGGGGGAGGGACAGGTGGGGAGGGACAGGATAGGGGAGGGACAGGTGGGGAAGGGACAGGATAGGGGAGGGACAGGTGGGGGAGGGACAGGTGGGGGAGGGACAGGTGGGGAAGGGACAGGCGGGGGAGGGACAGGTGGGGGAGCGACAGGATAGGGGAGGGACAGGATGGGGGAGGGACAGGTGGGGGAGGGACAGGTGGGGGAAGGGACAGGCGGGGGAGGGACAGGTGGGGGAGCGACAGGATAGGGGAGGGACAGGTGGAGGAGGGACAGGTGGGGAGGGACAGGATAGGGGAGGGACAGGTGGGGAGGGACAGGATAGGGGAGGGACAGGTGGGGGAGGGACAGGTGGGGGAGGGACAGGATGGGGGAGGGACAGGATAGGGGAGGGACAGGTGGGGGAGGGACAGGTGGGGGAGGGACAGGTGGGGGAGGGACAGGATGCGGGAGGGACAGGTGGGGGAGGGACAGGATAGGGGAGGGACAGGATAGGGGAGGGACAGGTGGGGAAGGAATGGGACAGGAAAGGAAGGGTGGAGGATACTTTCCTTCTTAATTTGTATATTTTTCCCTCACAACCTGCCTGCCTTGGACTTTGGCTCCCATCCAAATGACATGCTCATTAACATATTGGAGGCTGCAGATTGTGAGGCATAAAATGTGATTCTGTTCACTGCTTTAATTCAGTTGCCTGGATTTCTATGAGATTGTAGTGAAGTGCTCACCTTTCCAGTCTGAAGATGGGTCCTGATCCAATACCTCACCTGTCCATGTTCTGCAGAGGTGCTGTCTGACCTGCTGTTAATCCAGCACTTTGTGTCTTTTTTGTTGTGAACCAGTATCTACAGTTCCTGGTATGTTGGCCATTACCTAGTTCATGAAGAAATTGTGATGTAGAGACAAATGTAGAGAAAGCTGGAGATACTCAGCAGATCAGTCAGCATCTGTGGAGAGAGAAGCAGGGTTGAAGCATTTTATCAGGGCACCTCCTTTAATGGAGGAATGCAGGAGTAGCATTGAGATTGGGCCCCAAGTGTCACTGCCAGGAAGCCCCAGAGTGCCCAACCTACCTACTTGGCAAATGGTGTATCTGTGGGCTCAAGACCCTTGGTCTAAAATCACCAATGAGTGGGATTCACGGGTAATGCCAACACCCGAGAGGACTGAAACTCACACATTGTTAATGCTCCCTCGCATGTGACAGACAGCCAAAGACCAGGGCAGGCAGGTTGTGAGGGAAAAATATACAATTAATGGCATGACCCTCAACAGCATTCATGTACAATGAGATCTTGGGGTCCAAGCACATAGCCCCCCTGAAAGTGGCAACACATGTAGATAGGGTGATAAAGAATGCATATGCTCTGCTTGTCTTCAAGGGTCAGGGCATTCAGTATATAGGACTTTGGTCCGGTGGCATTTGGAATATTGGGTGCAGTTCTGGTCACCCTATTTCAGGCTGCATGTGGGGGCTTTGGAGAGGGTGCAGAGGAGGTTTACCACAACTCTGCCTGGATTACGGGCTATTAGTTACAGGAAGAAATTGGACAGACTTGGACAGACCCTGACCCTGACAGGGCAGCACTCACTCCCTTAACAATGCTGAAATGTGTTGGCCAGGAGTTGAGCCAAATAACCATCTAATACTCTTCTTCTTCTTCTTGTGTATGGCGTGCACAGCCTAAAGTTGTAGGACAACTTGTTCTATTTGATCTTATTTGATTGTGCACACCAGGTTGATTGCATTCGTGGAAACAGGGCAGACCACGTGAAGGTTGCAATCTCCCACCCCATTCAATACTCTGACATCACTAATTGTGAAAAACTTCTCGACAACAGTGACCAGCGTCTCCATGACAACAGTGCCCGTCTCCATGACAACAGTGACCGGCTCCATGCCGACGGTCCATACAAGAGTGATTCCCAGGGCCGTGCAGGACTGAGCAGTGTAGAAGTGGAGGAGCAGGAAGGGATGGACTCTATGTGAGGCATGTTGGTCCCATTACTACAAGGGTCCATATACACCCTCCCAAGGGTCAGCAGTCACTCCTTTGCCTGCGGTTGCCCACATTGTCGGTGGATGGTTGACCCGTGCGCCCAGATCAGGTTTCCTCTTCTCCCATTGCTAGAGCAAACATCATGGAGAGCCTGAAATTGGAAAGAAATGTCCTTCCCATCATCTCCTAAATCCTCATGCATTCTCCCATCACTGCATTTACATTTTAATATTTTAATCTTGGGCATCTGAAATATCAGCATGAGTGATATCAGCATGCTGGTGGATGAGGAGCGAGCAGAGACCTGGACACGGTATGGATGACGGGTGGAGACAGAGATTGACAGAGAGAGAGAGATAGAGAGGGGGGGGGGGGGGGGGGGGGGGGGGGGGGGCCCGCCCAGAGTTGAACGGCAGGTGTCCTGCCTTGGCTGGAGGCCCCCTAGATTTCGAGGCCCTAGGCTTCAGCCAATGAAGCCTAGTGGTAAATCCGGCTCTGCGAGGCTCCACTAGATCTCGAGACCCTAAGCTTAAGCTTGTCAAGCTTATACATAAATCCGGCCCTGGGCATAGCTAGGGCCCATGCGCGTGCCCATAGCTACGCCTTGTATTTGGAGGAAATGGGAGGAGTTAAACGAAAAATTATTAAGTGTAAGGACCAGCTCCGCTAGGCGGAGGAGAGTATCTGTAGACGGGGATTGGTTGTTTCTCCGGTCTAGGAAGAAACGGAGGGCTTTGAGACCCTCCTGGTGGGGGATGGAGGTGTAGAGTGACTGGACGTCCATGGTGAAGTTGAGGGGGTGAGGGCCTAGAGAATGGAATTCCTGGAGACGGAGAGTGTCTGAGGTGTCTTGAACATAGGTAGGGAGGGATTTAACCAGTGGGGATAAGATGGAGTCGAGGTATGTGGAAATAACTTTGGTAGGGCACGAACAGGCAGAGACAATGGGTCTACCAGGACAGTCAGGTTTGTGGATTTTGGGGAGAAGGTAAAATCGGGCCGTGCGGGGCTGGGGAACGATGAGGTTGGAGGCTGGGGGGGGGGGGGGGCAGGAAACCGGAGTGGATGAAGTCAGTGATGGTGCTAGAGATAGTGGCCTGGTGCTCATCTGTGGGTTCTGCAGTTTGTCCATGAATCATAAAGTGTGGCCCTATGTCTTGTTTTAAATTGCTTGTGGCATCGACCATGTGATGGATTAGAAGTGCGGGCGTGGGCAAAGAGTCCACAACACTGATGTGTGTGCCGCTGTGCTAACTGAGGGTCTGCTTTAACAGTGGGAGTGTTGCTGCTTAATGTGAGGAAGCTAGACACCCCTGTGTTATGAAGGTTCAAATGCAGCCCAGAGTTTTAGATGTTTGGAAGATTGAATTGCACAGCTTGGTAAAGATGGCAAATGGTACTCTTACTTTCATAGGCTGGGGCATTGAGCATAAAAGTCAGGAAGTCATGAAGTATCTTTACAGGGCTTTGGTTATTCTGCATTTGGAGCTTTGTGCACAGTTCTGGTTCTGGTCTACCCATTACAGGAAGGGTGTGGAGGCTTTGGAGAGACTGCAGGGTAGGTTTACCAGAATGCAGCCTGCATTAGCGGGCATCAATAACAGGGACAGATTGGACAGACTTGGATTGTTTTCTCTGGAATGGCAGAGGTTGCAGGGAGATGTGATAGAAGTTAATAAAATGATGAAAGAGAGAAAGATAGGGTAGACAGTCAGAACCTTTTTCCCAGGATGGAAAAATCAAATACTAGCAGGCATAACTTTAAAGTGAGAGGGGTAAAGTTTAAAGGAGATGTGCAGGGCAAGACCTTTACACAATGGGCGATGAGTGCCTGCAACATGCTGCGCGGGTGGTGTTCGAGGTAAGTTGTGTGTTACCTCAAACATTTCTTTGGATTTTAAAGCACTTTCATTGTTATTTTCTTGTAGGGAGTTTATGCATCTTGAGTAGTTACTGCTGAACCAATCCATGCCTTCCTTTACGTGACCTGGAGATTACTTGTGTCACCCAACAAATATCATTTTCCTCAGCTGTCTCTTGGTTCTGGATTTTTTATTTTCAGCAGACTTGGAATGTGGCAGCTACTGGAAGCTCCATTTATATTTTATCCAATGCCATCCTCACAATTACATGCTGCCATGGTTGGTGGACAGGCGACATTCACTAAGCAAGTCCCACAAATTATACCTACTCATTAATTTGGGAAAACCACAGCCTGGATATCAAGCAAACCCTGTCCTCCCCATGATGTCCCTGGACTTTTAAATCCACATGGAAGTAGCCAGGGTCTCAGTTTAATGACATTCCCAACATAGAAAATATGTGCAGGAAGAGGCCATTCGGCCCTTCGAGCCAGCACCGCCATTCATTGTGATCATGGCTGATCGTCCTCTATCAATAACCCGTGCCTGCCTTCTCCCCATATCCCTTGATTCCACTAGCCCCTAGAGCTCTATCTAACTCTCTCTTAAATCCATCCAGTGATTTGGCCTCCACTGCCCTCTGTGGCAGGGAATTCCACAAATTGAGATATCAACACTGATCAGCTCAGACATAGTGTCTCTAAAGTCACAGTCAGTCCTTCTCAGAGGCCAATCATCTGACCAAGTGCGACAAGGAACTGCAAGTGTTCACATTCATTGCCGTGATCTTAACGAGAGCAAAGGCTATGGGGTGGTGATGCCCACTGCTGCAATGGAAGACTTCGGCTGAAATAGCTGCTGAAGATAGGCTAGAACAGGCAGAATGAAAGCAACTGCTACAAGCTTTGATCACAGCCCTCATTTACACAGTGGTATTGAAACATTGGCAAATTGATGAAATAGCTGACAAAATTGGAAGAGCAAGTCAGCAAAAACATCTTTGCAATCACGTCATGGGAAACAAGACCATTACAGAGTGGACATGCAGACTTTGTGAATGAGAATGTCCCTAAATGGTTGGTAGGTTGGAATCAGGAACTCGCTGCCAAAGGGGAATCTGCATGCTCGGAAAGTGAAGTTAGCAGCTGAGAAAACAGGATGCTCTCAAGAAGCAAGGACACTGAAAATCTAGGACAGGCAGTAGCACATTGCTAATAAGAAACATAGAAACTAGGTGCAGGAGTAGGCCATTTGGCCCTTCAAGCCTGCACCCCCATTCAATATGATCATGGCTGATCATCCAACTCAATATCCTCAGAAGAGTGAGAACTCATGAGACTTGTTCAAACAATCATGGCTTCCAGAGTTAAACAGAGGCACTAAGTCAGGAGCATCACTGTTACTAATCAGAAATCAAAGGCATATTTAGGCAAAATTAGGACATTTATTTGTAGCCCGTTTACTGCGTCATCTCATCAAAATAGGAAGCATGCTAGAGATATGTGAAACCAGAAGATAGTTGATTACATTTGGAGATAACATTAGGTGTTTACATAAATCGAATGACCTCTGCCAGAATGAACCAAGTCATTTCCCCACGGTGTTCTGGCAGCTTGATCCAGCTTTCAGTCTGATGAAGAGCCAAAAAGCCCCAAATTTCATTCAATATGAAAACCTGTGAGATCAGGAAGACCCTGACATCATGTTCTCGGCAAATCCACCGTGTACATTGATATGTTACGTACTTCACAGGGGGGCGGGATAGTTATCGATGCATTCTAACCGTGGAATATGCTGCTCTGTATTTAGTAACCGGTTCATATTGTTACATTTTGCAGTAGATTCATGTGGAGTGCATGCAGGGTCTCGCATGCCGTCTGCACTGAGTCTTAACATCTCAGCAGGTAAATAGTTTGCATATTCTCTTGTAAATAAACCTTTCAGATATATTTAAGCTGTCCCTCATGCATTCTGAATACATTACATCTATATAACTAAAAGTCTCATCTTGACCGCTGTATATTGATTTTAGAAAAAACACTACCATATATCGCTATGACTTTTGGCCATCTTACTCAGTCCTCCTCCACTGAGGCAACCCCGAGGATTTTTCTGATCGATGAAAAATAAAAAAGTTATGAATGTTTAAAAAATCTTGAGATCAGCTGATTGGTCCTCTCGCATGTCAATCACCATGATGAAGGTAACGCCTCTTCCGGGACATCAGGAGTATAAAGCTCAATTGGTATGAAATTGCATTTGAATTTGGTGGCCTACACTCTGCTTGAAATGGAATTTCAAATAATAGCCGTGACTGAACTGCCAGCCCGCCAGTCGTGAGTCAATCAACTGCCAGCCCACAAGCCGTGAGTCAATCAACTTCCAGCCCACCAGCCCTGAGTGACTGAACTGCCAGCCTACCAGGCCTGAGTGACTGAGCTACCAGCCCACCAGTCCTGAGTGACTGAGCTGCCGGCCTGAGTGACTGAGGTGCCAGCCCGTCAGGCTTGAGTGACTGAGCTGCCAGCCTGAATCCATTTGGCCCACAATGTCCATACTAGCCCTCTGGAAATCAGTCTCTTTTTGGCCCACAACACCCATACTAGTGCTCCAGAAAGCCCCCCCCCAGCCACCAATATTGGAATTGGTGGAGAGGTGGAATATTGCATTGGGGGACCAGCAGTCCCGTGTGAACATGGGACCCAACGATGAGGCATGCATCGTAGCACTGGGCTGCATTTGATGGGTTGATTTTAATTTTAATTGCAACGGTTTTCATGGCCTTAAGCAGGATTTGGCTGTGATTGAGTGCGAGGATAATGTGATGACACTTATTAAGAACATGAAAGCACAAAATGGGAGCAGCAAGTCATACGGTTGCGGTTCTGCCATTTAATACGTCCACATTCCTGCTGCATTCCCACTACTACCCATCTCTCAGGCCATGAGTGCAGTGACAACTCAGCCCCTTTTCATAATTTATCATTTTGTAATAAGATGGATGAAGATAAGGGAGAAGCACTTTACTGGCCTGATACACACACTCCAATAAAGAAGTGCTTTGTTTTTGCTCTGTGCAACCAACCAACCAACAACACATCACCACCCGCAGGCAGCTGCATCAACCATCTGTGAATTTAAACTAATATTGGAAGATATCAAGAGCCAGACACCACAACCAAAATAAAGTTGGCTGCATTCAAATTATGGAAACATACAGGGTGTGATGTATATGTAAATGCCAGTGCCCCTTTAATATAAAGGGCTGTGCCTCGTGATCGAGAGCAGGTGACCTTGGAGAAGTGTCCGTGGGTGGGGCAGAATAAATCATACTTACAAGATGTCGGACGTGTTTTCCTTCTGCTTGTGCTAGTCACAACAGGGCCTTACGTGGTCTCAAACGTTACATGGTGTCAGAAGTGGGATACGAACCCACGCCTCCAGTTGGAGACCAGAACGTCGAGTTCCAGATGAACGCCTCACCGCTGCCTGAGCCAGTGGACGACGAGGTTAATGTCTTCTACATTGACGCCGTGACTGATGCTGTGATTGGGTCGACGTGTGAATGGGGACAGATGTGCAGCATACTTCAATGTGAAGGCAAGCGTCGAGCCGCTGCCGCGCCTGGAACAACAACAACAGGTATGGTTTCATGCCAAACCAACTGAGTGGCAACGTGGCCGTATTGCAAGAGAAAACCTGTCCCCTCGGAGCTACGTCATCTCTACACCGAGCGGTACAGAGTTCCGCAGGAACAGGAAGGACATACGACCTGCGCACGAAGCAGCTGAGCCATGCCCTGGCAACACGCAGCAGACAAGTGCGAACACTCTCCCACAAGGACGAACCCCTCACCCAGAAGGAGCTAGTCTCCAAAACTCAAGCGCACTATCACAGGCCGCATCACAAGGGTCTGTGGTGGGGGAAATCGGCTCAAAGCGAGCCAAGCCACACTCGCACACAACAGAAATACGACACAGAACGAGTTGGAAAGACGACTTGCACGAGAAGTGGGCGATTGTCAAAACCCCCAACTCGACTTGTTATGTAAAATTGTTGGGCAATTTTTTTTATAGTTTTGTAGTATGACGAGCACTGTGTTATTTGTGGTACTTTATCCACATTAAATTCATTAAGGTTCAAGTTATTAACTTTGACCAACGTTGAAGGGGGAGATGTACGGTAATTTAAGGGAAGGGGGAGAATTGTAATTAAAGTAAAGGGGGAGATGTGATGTATATATAAATGCCAGTGCCCCTTTAATATAAAGGGCTGTGCCTCGTGATCGAGAGCAGGTGACCTTGGAGAAGTGTCCGTGGGTGGGGCAGAATAAATCATACTTACAAGATGTCGGACGTGTTTTCCTTCTGCTTGTGCTAGTCACAACAGGGCCTTACGTGGTCTCAAACGTTACACAAAAGATGTTTCCTAAAATATCTCAAACAAGTTATCAAATCCACCAGGAATTGATCTAAAACCAGCTTCCAATACATATCTACATACAGTACATATGCAGATGTTACACGTATAAACACGCATGCATTGAAACTACTAAGTGCTTAGTTTAAGGAGGCCGTCAGTTATTCCACTGAATATTTTCACCAATGTGGAGTTGGGACTGACTGAATGATTCGGAACGGCAGATGAAAATAATTATCTGCCTGTTTATTAAAAAAAATGTTTAAACCTACAAAATAAACGCAAAGAGTCATTCAGCACAAAACCAGGGCATGTGACTGAGGCAGAGATAATTACAACATTGAAACAGGTACCTGAATAGGAAAGGTTGAGGAATATCAGCCAACTGAGACTTGCTCAGCAAGCCGCTCTGGACAGCCTGCATGAGTTGGGCCGAAGGGTCTGCTTCCGTGCTGTATAACTCTATCCATCTATAATAATGCCATTTACCAGTGTCTGGCCACTATCCTTCCATGCACTGGTGAATGGGATTATTACTGGTTAATGCTTATCCAGATACTTCTTACAAGTTCTCAGAGTTCTGACCTGCAGTGTCCCCTCAAGCAGTGAGTTCCAGATTCCAACCAGCCTCTGGATAAAAATAATTCTCCCTCCAATCCTCTGGTTTCAGATATCTCCCTATAGGGAAACGTTTTTATGATCCAACCTATCTATGCTCCTCACATTTTGTATCCCTCAGCCAGGAATGAAACAGAGTTGATATCAGAAACATCCCATGCGGAAACTGAAAGAAGAATCTGGTTTGGGGGATCAGCATAAACACTTGGAATCATTCACAAAGCTTTTTCACAATTAAAACAAAGCATAAGATTGTGAAACGCTGATAAAATTAAATAGTTGAATACAAATACACTTGATGATCTATCAGCAGTTAAAAGTAAATTAAATAGGTTATGGAAAAGGTACCATGTCGGTATTACTGAAACTAATTCCATTTTCCAGCCTCACACTCACATGTACACCTTGTAGAAGTCAGCGGCAGGACAATAATCCCTTGCTAACCCGAGTGCTTGCAGAATTCGACCAGGCTGTGTGTTTAATTCATACTGTTGATGTGGAAATTAGAGTTCTGCTCAGAAACTGGGTTGTCCTCCTTCAGCTGGGAAAGGTAAGTGATTTGGAAGGAATGGGAAAACATTTGAATCTTTAGAAATTCAAATAGAAAAGAAAAAAGCAATTCCATTGTCTGAAGTATTGACAGCCAGAGATATAGACTTCAGGGCACTGGAAGGACTCAGGCAAGTGGAGAAAACCTTCCTTGGACTTGGACAATGGAGATGTGGAAATATTTTTAGAAAAGTAAGTAAGTAACCAAAGGGAACAAAATGCTAAATATTTAAATCAGGCCAGTTGCTCGTTGAAAGGTCCAGGTAGATTTGAAGTGTCGAGGATTGCGTCATCCATAATGACCGTGACTCGCTGATTAACAGAGCGATCCCCCCATAGTTATAACAATGCACCACAAATCAAAATCTGATTCCAAGACTTGTGTGGTTGTGGACACAGCCCAGACCATCACAAACCAGCCTCCCTTCCAATGACCCAATCCACACTTCATGCTGCCTCGGCAAGGCCAGAAGCATAATCAAGGACCAGTCCCACCCTGGCCACTCCTTCGTCTCCTCTTCCATCAGGCAAAAGGTACAGAAGTGTGAAACTGCCCACTGTCAGATTCAGGGACAGTTCCTTCCCAGCTGTTGTCATGCAACTGAATCGTCCTCTCACCTACTAGAGAGCGGTCCTGACCTCCCATCTACCTCATTGGAGACCCTCAAACTATCCTTAATCAGACTTTACCTTGCACTAAATGTTATTCCCTTTATCCTGTATCTGTACACTGTGGACGGCTTAATTGTAAGCACTGGATAGCAGTCAGCAAATGCCTTTCACTGTAGCTCTGTACATGTGACAATAGTAAACTACTCGTGTTGGGGTCACACCACAACTTCACTTCAAGGTGAATTTGATCAAAGAATCTGGAAACCGAAATCTCATCAATTCTGTTGAATGGCCCTTGACTTAAAAGGTTTTTCTTCCCACCGATGCTGCCCGACTTGCAGAATATTTCCAGTATTTTCCTGTTTTTATTCCATTTTTTTCCAGGCTCCGCAACATTTGCTTCTCATTTTGCAGCAGTTTGATTTGAATTGAGAGTTGTTTCATCGGCAAGCTCACCTTAAAATCCTACTCCGGAGACATTAAATAACGTGCCTCCCATCTTGGAGGTTTCATCATTGTGCTGATCTGTTTGCTAATGCACACTGGAGACTCAACAAAAAGTAATCTCTCCCACAGTGAGGGCTCGCACAAAGGTATTGACCAAGACATTCTGACCCTGTAAACTGCAAATTATGCATTCATTGTCAGGTAAAACATGCCCTTTCTGGCGTTACTTAATAAAATGTGCCTGTAAAGACAGTCAGATATTTATATTTATTTTGTTATAGACATAGATAAAATGTAAGGATTATTTGAAGCTGAACTATGGACAGGATTCTCCTACTTCAAACTCTGAAGGAATTTGGCTGTCCAATGTTGTCAAAGGTGTAGAGACGAGAGACTTATTTGTCACATGCACCAATTGGTACAGTGAAATTTGGGGTCACCATACAGCCATACGAATAAAAAAAGAACAGAACACGATAGTCTTTAACATAAACATCCCCCACACAGCGGAATCAAAGTTTCCCACTGTGAGGGAAGGCCCAAAGTTCAGTCATCCTCCTCTTTGATGTTCTTTGATGTTCATCCGTGGTCCGGGCCTCCCGCAGACGCCGCTACGGGCAGCCCGATTTTCAGGCCCTCTCGCCAGGATGGAACTTCGACGTCAGAACAGGAGAACATCCTCAGCGGCTTGAACATCCGAACCGGACACTTCCTACCGGAGTCCGTGGCTCCCGAAGTCCACAGGCCGCGCTGGGCGGAGATTCACGCTGGCGGCCCTCGGCAAAGGGATCCCAGGACTCCGCGATGTTGAAGTCAGCGCCACCCGCGCTGGAAGCTCTACAAACCACAACTCCGCGATGTTGAAGCAGCGGGCCCAACACTCCGGAGCTTCAAACGGCGATCCCAGGTAAGGCATCGCCCGCTCCATGGTGTATCCAGTGCTGCGCCGCCGCTGAAGCTTTGGTCGGTCCCCGGCAGGAAAAGCCGCGCCAATCCAGTTGGTAGGCCGCGAGGGGGGGGGGGGGGGCGAGGACGCGACTCGGAGAATAGTTGCATCCTCACCAGGAAGTGACTGGGAAAGTTTCCCCCTTATCCTACCCACCTCCCTCACATAGAAATACTACAGAAACCTCCACAACAAACAGACTAAAAATAAAAAATTGATGGAAAAACAGACAGACTGTAGGCAGAGACTACCATCATGCGGCGCCCCTAATGGCCAAGGTGTACACAGTGAATGCATGGTTACCAAGGAAATTAGTCAGTGATCAGAATAATCCGAATGGGAAAATGCTGCCAGTCTCCGCAGTTCCATCAACATTAGATGTCTTTAAATTTTCATTACAATAATTGGCAACGTTTTTTAAAATAATTCAGCAAACATCAAGAATAAAAAACAGGACCAGAGGAAACCACTCAACCCTTTGAGCCTGCTCTACCATTTAATAAGATCATGGCTGATCTCATCATTCATCAACACCTAGGTCACCAGAACCCTTGATTCCTCTAATCCAGACATTTACCACAAACATCACTAATTCATGTCTCAGAATCCACGACTGTCTGCAGGAGGAATTTCAAACACTTGGCTCCAAGAAATGTCTCCTCGTCTTCATTTTAAATGGGCTATTCTTACTAACTTCCCAGGCTGCAGTATTCCCAGCTTCAATCCTGTCACACCCCCTCAGACTCCGATGAAGTCACCACTCATTGTTTTCTAAATGTCTAAGTTTGGGCATTAATAGCTCCTGCAGAATAACCCTAGATAGTTCCTCCTGACTCACCTGCCTCACAGGGAATAATGACTGGCAAAGATTAAGTGTTTTCTATCTTGCTGACAACTACTTTGGTTGCAATGCCTATCCTACTTGAATCAGGTCGATCTCAAAGTGGGCTTTGTTCCTGACAATTAACCAAAGACACTTCTGGAATAGTTAGGGTGAATGCACGGTCATTTACCCAGAGCAGGGGAATCTAGAACCAGAGGACACGGGTTTAAGGTGAGGGGAAAGATTTAAAGATTAGAAAGATCTAAGGGGCAACTTTTTTTCCAGAGGATGGTAGGTGTATGGAACGAGCTGCCACAGGAGATAGTGGAGGCAGGTTCTAGAACAGCATTAAAATGCACTTGTGTAGGTACGTGGATAGGGTTTAGAGGGATATGGGCCAAATGGGACTAGCTTGGATGGAGCATCCTGGTTGGACGCGTTTCCATGCTGCATGATTTTATGACTTCACAAATTGAAATGCAGGGATAAAGAATACAATGTTGGAGCTCTCTTCACTCACTAACAAAAACTTATCCTTCAACTGACCTTGAGGATAAAGCTACAGGTGCATCTTTGGTGTAGATAAAATAAACATGCATGATGTACCTTAATTTAAGTGTGACTTTGTATAAACTAATGGACTATTTGGCAATGGCTTGAAGAAGATGGAAACAAAATATTTTGGCCATGTCTCAAAGAAGCTGCATTGTAAGTTCCTGCAGCGTTTATTCACACATTTATTCAGAGACTACCAACTGTGTTTGTTGTTCAGGAAAATAAGATCTTGCAATACAATGAGAACTGTCCAATCAGAGTGAAACCTCACCCTGTCGGACATTATATTGAGGGGCACATCCATTCCACTCTACCCAGCTATTTGTTTGTACCCTCTCCTCCACATGCCTAAGTGTCTTTGGTCAAGATGTTGATTTTGTCCACCTGTTTGCCACCAATCATCTACACAGATGGTATAACAATTTCATTCTTAACTTTCATGTCAACTAAATCCTTTAGAATGTTCAGTATACCTTTGTTATAATGCACCATAGCGGGGGAAATGGTGACTGTCCACTATAACAGAGTGTAAAATGATGGCATTTCATGTGTAGAGACCCAACAATAACATTGAGACAGAGTAAGAACTACACTGACAGAGGTGCCTTTTCTCAGTTGGTACATTAAAGCCAAGCCAAGCCTTACCTGCCCTAAGCTAAACCTCCACGGTCTGAATGCAGCGATACAGACGGTGACAGGCAGGCACGGCCAAGGAAAGCTTCTGCAGTCCAGTCCGGCGGTGAAGGTCGCTCAGTAGGTCCGTCCGTTATAACCAAAATCCATTACAAAAAGCATCGTAAAAACGAGGCTCTCTCTCTCTCGATGTTAAACAAGCATGATTCTGCTTGTTAATTGTAGTTAGTCTGTCTAGAGAGCTGCTTCTCAGAATCACATTAAATCTCTCCCCCTCTCACCTTAAAGCCATGTTCTCTGGTTCTAGATTCCCTTACCTTGGGTAAAAGACTATGCATTCAACTCTATATATTCCCCTCATGATTTTATATATCCCCAATCAGATCACTCCTCAGCATCCTGCAAAACTTCATTTTCCACAGGTCATTGTTATTAGTTCCTCTGGTTTGCCGTGCATTTAGGGAGATCCTATGCCCCAAGGCCCAGTGACCTCACCTGGCTGGGGCCAATATTCAAACACTGCCCCAACCAGATTTACATCCCAACAGATGCTTCCTCAAAGATGCATTCCCTAAAGTAGTGCTTTAATACATCTCCTTTAGACTTAATACAGCACGGAAACAGCCCCGTCGGCCCACTGAGTCCGTGCTGACCAGTGATCATCCTGTACACTAGCAGTATCTGGCACACTAGGGAGATCTTACAAACCTGTGAGTCTTTGGAGTGTGGAAGGAAATCGGATCACCCGTAAAAAACCCAGGCGGTCATGGGGGGAACATCCGTATAGACAGCAGCCGTAGCCAGGATTGAACATCGGTGCTGTGAGGCAGCAACTCTACCGCTGCGCCACCGTGCCGCTCACACCTCCATTCTGTAAATGCAGCCCAAGGGTAATCACTAAAGGGCCTGTCCCACTTGCCCATTTTTTCAGCGACTCCCAGTGTCATATGTGTCGCCAAATGATTTTGAACATTTCAAAATTCAGTGGCGACAAAACAAAGTTGCGACACTTGAAAAAAACACCGTGCGTCATATGTCATCACACCGCAAACTGATACGTCAGTCAATGATGCCGGCATTCGCCAAAAAAATCACCAAGCCCTTTAGTGATTACCTTAAGTGGATTTATTTGTTGCAAATTTAAACTCCGGGATCATGACATCTTTGCACACACACTGCATTAGGATTTTATGCAAGAAATGATCTAAAACAACAAATTCAATCTCAGATACTTCGTCCGTTTGGGTAACAAAAACATTTAAATATCTTTATCAAAGCATATTTTATTTTATTGAACTCACACTACATTTACCAAAACACAAAAGATCCAGGAACTGACAGAGCACAAATTGCGATCTTTTACAAGAAGAGAATAAATAAAAAGACATGGTTATTTTGTTCCATTCTGTACATCACTGACAAAGGAAATGAGAAGTTGCTGGGTGAGTCTGCCTTGTACAGGCAGCATTCCTCAACACCTTGCCCATTCACGCCTTAGTAATATATCCTTCTCGAATCAGGAAATCATAGATCTTTCTTGTTTTGTTCACATCTATTTTAATGAGAGTCCTTGCTTGGGCTAGCTTCAAACCACCTAACCTGCTGCTTTCGTTCATTAAAGCCGACTTGTATTCCAAATATGCTCCGGGAACGAGGCGTACCATCTGACACAGCTGTGAGACAGGTGGAGGAAGAAAACATCCATAAGCAACATTATACAACATATTCAAAGTCTTACATAAACTTCCTCTGATTACAGGAAGAAAATGATACACTGAACGATTAAATACCTCAAACATCTTTCTCAAAACGGCAATATTTTTATAAGCTGTTGAAATTCACCTTCCAAGAGGCAAGAGACGTGCATTGCAAAAACTATAGGGTTAACTTTTAAAACATTTTGGTTGGAACTACAGAAGCCTGAACAGACTGAAAGTGACTGAAGTGAAATTTGATTAATTTTTCCTTGCCCGCCCATATTAGGATTTGATATTGCCCGGAGTTAGCTGCAGAGACAGCTTTGCCTGTACCTCTTTCTCCTTATCATTCAGTTTCTCGGTGCCGGGAAGGCCGGTGAGGTTCAGTGGAGGTGCATTTCTCCGACCTGCTCCATCCATAACAGAAAAGGAAAACAGAATTTCAGTAAAGAAGAGTGCAACAAAAAGGCGATTCGCTACTTGTCATTGGTTGGAAAGTTCCAACAGCTGACAGATCGGAGTAGAAACTGCCTGCAATTTACCATCCACTGAAAGTATTTAGTTGTGAACGTGTAAATGAATACAAGTTGCGCAGAGAATTTAAAATGGTGCAATTGGGAATGGAAGGAGCAACGAGAGCAGCGTTTGGGACAATTGTCCCTGTACAAAACGTTAAACTTTGTAGTTCTCCGGAAGGAATGCATTTGTAAAAACATACATCAATTCTGTACGAAACACCTTGACAAAGGCAGTAATGTCAGGCAATAAAACTGATTGTGCCAGCGACATCACTTCCCACAGGTAAATTAAACAACTATCCTAACACTGTACTATTGGTAATATTAATGAGGAAAAGAGAGGAAAGAAGAGAGCAAAGGATTATTGCTGTAATAGCAAAGTAATCAGTTGGACAATAGAGAGCCTGTATCATGGAACATTATTCATGGGTGGGAAGATTACATATCACTGGGAAATGCAGCACTTCCACTGAGAAGCAATGCTTTAGAGCACCATGGCTTCTCCACTCATGTTCCTTTCAGACATTGTTCTGACTGGGATAGGGATGATGTCCACATACCTGCAGATTTCCACAACACTCTGGGTGCAGTGACTGATCCATCACTGTCAATGGCTGTGAAATATGCCAACTACATTTACAACATGCAGGGATTATCTCAGTGAAACACAACTTTAGTTCTCCGGAGGGAATGCATTTGTAAAACCTCACCTGGGAGAATTCTGTTCAACTGGAGCTGATGTAGTAAGGAGCAATTCCCCGTATAAAGGAAATGAGATTGGTGGGAAAGATTAACAACATGCTCTGCAGCCTGGAAAGGAGGGGAAAAGAAAAGCTAGACAAAAGCTCAACTGAAAATATTACTTGCAATTCTTTCAGAACTATATTAATCTAAATGAATCCAAAATAGTTTTAAAATAGGTGTTAAAATTTCTTGGGTGACAATATTTTACGATACGACACAGCAGGCAGTGAAGAAAGCTGATGGCATGTTGGCCTTCATAACAAGAGGATTTGAGTATAGGAGTAAAGAGGTCCTACTGCAGTTGTTCAGGGCTCTGGTGAGACCACACCTGGAGTATTGTGTGCAATTTTGGTCTAATTTGAGGAAGGACATCCTTGCTATTGAGGCCGTGCAGCGTAGGTTCACGAGATTGATCCCCAGGATGGCAGGACTGTCATGTGAGGAAAGATTGGAAAGACTGGGCTTGCATTCACTGGAATTTAAAAGGATGAGGGGATCTTATAGAAACATATAAAATTATAAAAGGACTGGACAAGCTAGATGCAGGAAAAATGTTCCCAATATTGGGAGAGTCCAGAACCAGGGGCCACAGCCCAAGAATAAAGGGAAAGCCATTTAAAACTGAGACGAGAAAAAACGTTTTCACCCAGAGAGTTGTGAATTTGTGGAATTCTCTGCCACAGAAGGCAGTGGAGGCCAATTCACTGGATGGATTTAAAAGAGAGTTAGATAGAGCTCTAGGGGGCTAGCGGAATCAAGGGATATGGGGAGAAGGCAGGCACAGATTACTGATTGTGGATGATCAGCCATAATCACAAACGGCCTCCTCCTGCACCTATTTTCTATGTTTCTATGATAGAACTTTATTTATCCCAGGAGGGAAATTGATCTGCCAACAGTCATAAAACACAAGATACATGAAATTAAAGTGACGCGTGGAAACTCCAGGATTGGGATCGGTGATGCGCAAAGATTGGGGGGGGGGGGGGGTCAGTCTACCCCACGACAGTGTACAGCTTGATAGCCACAGGGAGTTTGAATCTGAATCTGAATCTGAAAAGGATCTCCTGTGGCGTTCTGTGCTGCCATGAAGCTTAACAAAGGTTAAATGTAAAGAATATGCTTGATACTTGCCGAGGAAAGTTAGGCTGCTATGGCAACGGGTTTTGATAAGATGAACAACTTATTCCTATTTAAGCAGAAACCTGCGTACTGCTGCAAGTCATTAGGACAAACTAAACAAGAAAAGCAAATATTTATCTGAACAGGAAGCATGGTAATGGTGCCATGTGTGTTACAACACTGAACAGGAGGATCACTGGGAATTGAAGTGGGTGTTTAGACTATTTCAAAGTCCACTAATCTGCAGCAGTTGCACAGGTACAGCTAATGGACTTCCCTGATATCGACAGTACTATAAACGGTCTGCACTACGTTACAGGGAACTGATGGCACTTATTTAGATCACACTGACATCTCTCACAGAGGGTGGTGGGTATATGCAACAAGCTGCCAGAGGGGGTAGCTGGGGCAGGTACTATAACAACATTTAAAAGACAACTGGACATGAACATGGATAGAAAGGGTTGAGGGATATGGGACAAACTGGACTAGATAGGGCATCCTGGTCGGCATGGACGAGTTGGCTTGTTGAATGGCACTATGACCGTAAATGTCTATAATATAATATGACCCAGAATAGAATAGAAATTTGATTGACTAAGTTGGTCTTTATTTGCAATATTTTCAAAATACATTAAAAACAAGCCATTCAGAATGTTGCTGTTCAGAATGCACCCGAGACAAATTAGTTTATTGGATCAATGAAACGTGTCTAATGTAATCCGGAAGGAATGACTTCAACTAATGGTGGGGCAGATGTGAACCCAAGCACAAGCTAGTTCAACAGTCTAACCTCTAACATATTGTCAACTCCATTCTGCAGCGAGAGCGTTTACACTTTGGGACAAGGGAGAAGTTAGGGAGAAGCTGGTGCACTTCATGTTCCCATTCATAAATAGCAGCTACTCACCTGCAGATGAAAGGATTGGTGTCACTGGGTTTATTCCTGAATCACTGAAAATAACAATATAAACATAATGAACCTGGTGCATTGTTAGAACATAAAACTTCTCTCCAGGAAATTAAGTTGCTGTTTAAATGTGAATCTAAAAAGGTTAGAACAGAGCAAACTCCTGCTTTTTGTCCATTTAACTCTGCCACAACTTCACAGAATCTGAATTATACAATGTTCATAGCAGAGGCTTTTTGCTGTCTCCAACATTCCCCGTCTGCCCCTTTCTCCAGAGCCTTGACAAAGATTTCCTCACTACATTTATCTAGCTCCCATCTGGAGGCTGCAATGGAGCTTTCTGTCATTAGGGAGCAGGCAGTGCATTCCACATTCAAACACAAGATGTGCAAAGTGGGTCTGCTTCATGAATTAGTTTCCTTCCGCTCTGACCTGTAATCTTTGAGCCACGAGTGTGAATGGGCGATGGATGGATGGTGACCAAAGGGCCTGCTCCCTGATGCCACACTGCACCTCTAAACTATATAGCTTTTATAATCATCAGAATTTGCATAATTGCATCCACCCCAACAAATACACACATAATGTGAACATGTACAGACCACTGGTGGAGTACACAAGGTGCTCAAAGCATAAACTGAAACCACAAGAGGCTGCATTTGTACTTCACCTAGACAGAAGTAGAAAGAAGCTGCATAAAGACAGATAACTATAATGAATGTTTGAAGTCATGCCAATGAAAGTCAAATAAGCCATTTTGAGACTGAGAAACAAGAATAAAACTGTTAGAGACATCAGCCAAACCTTAGGCTTACCAACATCAGCTGTTTGGAACATCATTAAGAAGAAAGAGCACCTGTGAACTTATTAATCGCAAAGGGACTGGCAGGCCAAGGAAGACTTCCACACCTGATGACAGAAGAATTCTCTCGGTAAAGAAAAATCTCCGAACACCTGTCCGACAGATCAGAAAACACTCTTCAGGAGTAGGGTGTGGATGTGTCAATGACCACTGTCTGCAGATGACTTCACGAACAGAAATACAGAGGCTACACTGCACTTAAAAGAGCAACCACAGTTCTGGGAAAAGGTCTTGTGGCCAGATGAGACAAAGATTAACTTATATCAGAGTGGTGGCAAGAGCAAAGAATGGAGGAGACAAGAAACTGACCAAGATCATTTCTGATGTGTGTGGGGAGTTACTTAAAGATAAACTTTTGATTCTTGAAGGATGAGTGAATGGAGAGATAAGAGGAGCTGACCCAGACACGATAGTTTGGGGTGGTGGGGCAGACTGCACTGGTGTGAGCCCAGGTGGATGAGACACAGGACTCACATTGCTGCTTGCCTGTGTAACCACTGCTGACAGGCAGTGGAGTCCTGCAGGCACTGTAGCAGGTCCGTCAGCATGCACCGCTTCAGTCGCTCCTCCTCACGATGCACCTTCAGGCAGTCGTACACTCTGGCACCTGGATAACAGATCAAAGAGCAGAGTGCAATCAGGGCTATTCCACAAATAAACGTAGTCCATCAACTTTGCAATCGTGCATATATAACTCGCATGGAAATAGTATTATTTGTGAATAAATCTATGTTGTAGCAAAAGGGTAATTTTAGAAAATAGTAAGTCAGTGTCATACAGCACAGAAACAGGCCCTTCGGCCCAACTTGCCCACATCAGCCAACATGTCCCATCTACACTAGTCTCACCTGCCCGAGTTTGGCCCATATTCCTCAAAACCCGTCCTATCCATGAACTGGTCTAAATGTTTCTTAAACTTTGGGATAATCCCAGCCTCAACTACCTCCTCTGGCAGCTCGTTCCATATATCCACTGCCCTTTGTGTGAAAACGTTACCCCTCAGATGAAATATTTTCCCCTTGAACCTATGTCCTCGATTCACCTACTCTGGGCAAGAGACTGTGCATCCACCTGATCTATTACTCTCATGATTTTATACACACCTATAAGATGCCCCCTCATCCTCTTGCATTCCAAGGAATAGAGTCCTAGCCTACTCAACCTCTCCCTATAGCTCAGACCCTCTAGCCCGAGCAAATTCCTCATAAATCTGCTCTGTACCCTTTCCAGCTTGACAATATCCTTCCTATAACATGATGCCCAGAACTGAACACAATATTCTAAATGCGGTCTCACCAACATCTTATACAACTGCAACATGACCTCCCAACTTCTATACTCAATACTCTGACTGATGAAGGCCAAAGTGCCAAAAGCCTTTTTGACCACCATATCTACCTGCGACTCGACCTTCAAGGAACCATGCTCCTGTACCTCTAGATCCCTCTGCTCTACAACACTACCCAGAGCCCTAACATTCACTGTGTAGGTCCTGCCCTTGTTACACTGCCCAAAATGCAACACCTCACATTTCTCTGTATTAAATTCCATTAACCATTCCTCCGCCCACCTGGCCAATCAATTAAGATCCTGCTGCAATCTTTCACAACCATTGTCAATATCTGCAAAACCACTCACTTTTGTACCAACTGCAAACTTGCTGTTCTTGCCATGTATGTTCTCATCCAAATCATTGATGTAGATGACAAACAGTAACAGACCCGGCACCGAACCCCGAGGCACACCACCAGTCACAGGCCTCCAGTCCAAGAAGCAACCTTTCACCATCACCCTCTGCTTCCTTCCATGAAACTAATTGTTTATCCATTCAGCTATCGCTCCTATTGTTCCATGCGATCTAACCTTCCATAGCAGCCCACCATGCAGAAATAGTATTTTAAGATACCTTTTATACCCTTGATTCTAAATTAATATTTCATTCATGAACTTTAAATTTAAATACTAAAACTTGGTGCATGTTTATAATGAAATAGTAACGTTACCTTCTTCCTTACATTTTTATCTCCACATACTGAAATTGAGTAAGGCAAGTAGAATCAGTACGCCATAACAGTCATTGCTGCTCCTCGAACTCATCTGCTTTGTCCAATCACCAGCTCTCTCTCTATTTCATTGGAGTATCAATCTCAGCCTTGAAAATACTTCACTAAATCACCCTTAACGTTAGATTGAGTGATTCCAGATTCATAACCTGTAATGACGTTTTGAGTCTCAATCTTAAACAGCCAATTTGATATCCTGAGATTATGCTTCTAGTTTTAGCCTGACAACCTGAAGCCCATAAAATAAAATGCTGTAAAGAGTAGTGGGTGGTGGATAGCGTGCAGCAATCCATATAGCCCACACACTAACCATGTAGCGTGCAGCAATCCATATAGCCCAAACACTAACCATGTAGCCACCTCAGGAGTTAGTATAATTTGAGATATTTATGTCAGATGTTTCTGAAAAATGAAATTAATTAACTAAAAGGTTACATGTCATTTATAAATCGTTTAAAAAGATTTGATAATTTGTCTGAAGAAGGATCCCAACCCGAAACGTCACCTATCCACTTTCTCCAGGGATGTTGCCACTGCTCTTTTCCCCTCCCCCTCCCCCATAAATGGTGATGGGAGCAAACCTATTGCTGACCAATTCTTGGTGATAAAAGGAACAAGTACCACAGTAACAATAGGAAGGACCTGAACCCTGTAGCAGTGAGCACGAATCAAATTTATACACTTTTTTTTTGCTTTTCTAATTTGCACATAGATTTGTTGGAAAATCTACTAGAACTAGAAAACGAGGGCATCCCTGCCATGGATGCCCTCCACCGAAAACGGTGTTTGAGACGGGCCGGGAAAAACATCAAGGACCCCTCTCACCCTAACCATGGACTGTTTGCCCTCCTCCCATCAGGGAGGCGGTACAGGAGCCTCAGGTCTCGCACAAGCAGGCTGAGGAACAGCTTTTTCAATAACACCATTACACTGCTGAACTCAGATTCCCGTCGCTAGCTATCTTTAGACTCTTCCATTTGTATAGTTATTGACTATGTGCCAGTTTTAATTCATCCACAAACCACACATTGTTAACCAGTATTTTTTTTTTTTTAATTGTATGCTTATTTTGTATTTTTATTTTTACTTCTACTATCTTGCACTATGACTATGACCAGACGCTAAACTGCATTTCATTGTACCTATACTCGTATTTGTGCAATGACAATAAAGTTGAATTGAATTGAATTGAAATCATTGCACAACTTTAATTTGAATATATGATGTAAACATTGACACACACTTCATTTCACGGCACATTAACTGGACAAAATTCTCTTGAACAACAGCTTTCCTCTCTTCCCAGATTAAAAGTTCATTTAGAGTAACAATACTTTTTGAATAGCTTTCCCAAATAATTCACCTCGAAATGTGAAGACTCCTGCCAGTCTGTATTCTTGCAACCGCTTGATTTCCTTCCGGAGTTCAAAATCCACTGTGAAAAAAATGTCAGAAATGGAATTTTAACATGTAGTATCACATCCCCCTATGTTCTCATTCCAACTACCTCATGGTGGGTCAGACCTGGGATCCAACACATTGCTACATTGGTTGTAAAATTCTCTATCTTGTGTCCTAAAGAACTAACCCAATGGTCTTTGTATATTTTCCCGCATTTAAAGTTACTAAAATTACTGTTAGAGATATTCTGACCGTGATAGAAAAAACAAAACATTTTCATCTCTTAATGAATGTAATATTTGAGACTGATGTGCAGATGAACACTCACCTTGCCTTTAAAAGCATCTACCAAAGAAATAAAAACAATTGAATGCATGTGCCACCTACATGTTTGGCTTTCAATAAATTTGTCGTGCTCTATGGGTCCGACCAGTCTTGCAAAGTGTCTCATTGCTTCACAGAGGTCTTGAACTTCTTTAGGATACCTTCTTTCAAGAACTGCAATTAAAGAAATGGATAATTCTGAATAGTTAAGCTGCAACTGAAATTATTCCAGGAAAAGCTACCGCCAAAAGCTTTAGAATTCTGCCATTTATTAAACAGCTTCAACAGGTCCCGTACTTCCTACCTGCGTGCAAATCCATAAAGCACTCACAAACACGCAATGAGCCAATCATCAGCCTAAATTAAAAATAAATCACCTGCTGGTCTGGAAAATGCATCTGCCTTGCACTTTCTGCTTCCCACCATTGCTCTGTACGTTGTTTTCATTCATTTGCTTGATGTACATTTCATTACGGCTTACGGTTTAAGTATCTCAGTAGCAAGCTATTTTCACTGGCCTTCTCTATTACTTCTGCTCAAACGATTTATTCTTTTTCAGTATCCATACAAAATATACTTATAATATAATTAAATTTCAGGGCAAGCAACAAGCTGGAAATCAGCACTTAATAGGCAAAGGCTAACATGGGTGTCAGGCACTTCAGAGACAAGGGCCAGTTCTGAATGCCCACGTCCAAGCCACTGTCAATCCCATACATCTCCTGGATCAGCCTGCCATGGTGGACTTTATCAAGTGCCTTACTAAAACCCACGCAGACGACATCCACCGCCCCACCCTCACCGATCACCTTCACCACCTCCTGAAAAAATCCAATCGTCAGTAAAACACGGCTTGCCGTGTACAAAGCCACACTGACCGCCCTACTTTCACCCATTCTCCTCTAAATGGGAGTAAATCCTGTCCCGAAGTATATCCCCACAAATAGGTTCAATGACCTATAATTCCTTGTGTGTCTACTTCCCTTGTGTTCTCCACACTTATCTCACTGGCACAGATGCAAAGTACCACTCCTACATCCCCAGACACAAATTCCCTTTTTGATCCTTAATCAGCCATACATTCTCCCCGGTTACCCATTAAAATATATATATATATATATATATATATATATATAGGTACAAAAAGTTTGGGGATTTTCATTCATCCGACTTGCCAAAGCAATTTCGTATTCCCTTTTGGCTTTTCTAAATGTAAAAAAATCAACTTCCTTTCATTGTGCACAAGCGTTAAGATTTAAGAAAACAGTAAAGAATTTGAATAGAATGGGCTAATGTTAAACAATTTACAACATGTGCATGTGTGTTAAAACATCTCAATGAGACTCAGTCTAAAGAAGGGTCTCAACCTGAAACATCACCCATTCCTTCTTCAGAGATGCTGCCTGTTCCGCTGAGTTACTCCAGTTTTTTGTGTCTATCTTCAGTTTAAACCAGCATCTGCAGTTCCTTCCTACACTAAAAATAGCATATATTGGTAAGGAGCAGATTCTATCTCTGATCTTGATTATATCTGCTTGACATTAAGGAGATTCAAAGAGAGAAGAGGAAAGTATAGAAAGAGAGATAGGGGAGCAGGAAGGAATTTCAAACCATGGTAACCAAATGACAGAAGCAATGGTGAACCATCGAAAGGGGAAAGTGATTGCGGCTTTATGAGTAGAAACAAACTACTGAGATATGGAGGTGCCAAGCACAAAGGGGTTTGGGCAATATAATATAAATGCGATGATCAGTTTGATCAGGAAGGGCAGAATGGAACTAGGTGCAAAATAAAATCTGGACAGAAGGAAAAAAATAGATGAAGTCCAGATGCAGATGATGGAATATTGGTCAGGATATTACAGAAATAGTCACATTCAGAAAAGACAAAGGATGAAAATTAGAACAACAAAACTGAAGGTATTGCGGTTTAGAGAATGTAGAACACTTTAATGTTAACACTAATGTTTAGCATACCCATATCAATGCTATATTAGTGGTCTTGGACAGCAACTGTCTAAAGCTAAAGATCTTTTTGCTAGTATAATGACCAAAGAAATTAGCAGATTAAGAGATCAGAGATAAGCATGAATCACTATACAGAAAACACAACGTGGGCACTGCAGTTAGTATTTATTTCATTCACAACTTGGTTCCCAAAATCCATTGCTGACAACTTGCCAACAGCAGTGAATCGTTGTTAGTTTAGGTCCTCTTTCATTTACAGTGTGGAAATCTGTGGTAACATTTAGATATTTTCAACCAAAAGGAAAATAACTCTAAGGTGCAGTACAGGATGAAATACACTTGCTCCCCATTCATATCTGTTACAGAGCTTGCATTTGGCAAACTGCTTACTGTTTATACTTACTCTGAAATTTTCTGAGGTTAATCAGCCCATGGTCTCTCAAAATTCTGTAGAATGTAAAATGTTCCCGTCAGATATTTTTTCTACATTACTGGTATAAACAACACATTTCACAATCATATTAAATCTTTACCTTCTCACCATAAACCTATGCCTTTTCATTCTTGGTTGCCCTACACTGGGTAAAAGACTCTGTAGTCATCCCATCTATTCTCCTCATGATTTTATACAACTCCATAAGATCACTTCTGTTCTAAAAAAAAGTCCAAGCCTGTCCAAGCTCCCCACGGAGCTCAGACACATCGGCCTCTCACCGAACCCTAACGCAAGTACAATTCAAACAACAGCATATGGATAGGCAAGGCTTTGAGGGATATTGGCCAAACACAGCAGGTGGGGACTAGCGTGGATGGGGCATCTTGGACGGTTGGACAAGGTGGGGAACCGTTGTCTGAAAGGGTAAAAGATCACCAGTGTTAGTGCGGAGCCGATGAAAAACAACTTTAAATGGATAAACTATTTTTCTGTTAATACGGAAGGTGATTTGACGCAATACTCAAAGCTAGATCTCACAAATTTCATACAATATGTGCTGGCTGCCGACACTGGAAGCTCTGAAATGGTGCTGTAGAGATCCTCTGAGCAGACTAGAATAGCAATGCATGCTTTCTGGTGTAGTGGCTTCACAATGTGAAAGTGCCAACAACAGGCATGATGTGCTTCCGATCCATCAGTACATGGAAACAACTGTGTACAATGCCTCGGCAGTCCCTAGAGTAGGACACGGCTGAATACCTCATTAGCAATGGTGTAGTCGGAGATATCCCACGGTCAAAGAGCATTATATAAATACAAGTTTGTTTTTATTCCCCAAATGCCATTTGCAATGTAAACATTCCCAGAACCCACGAAGTATGCTGAGAAGAAGTCAAAGACTCTGGTGGGACAGGCAGGTGGGACTAGTGTAGCTGGGACATGTTGGTCGGTACGGGCAAGTTGGGCTGAAGGGCCTATTTCCACACTGTATCACTCTATGACTAGTGTAGATGGGACATGTTGGTCGGTGTGGGCAAGTTGGGCTGAAGGGCCTGTCTATGACTCCTTTGTTCTTGGTAGTTGGCAGGTACAACATACAAACGCGAGATGAAAGTGCCGTTTGAAATAAATCAATCAAGTATTAGGCAGTATTGTGGCCCATTTGTGGGGGGTGGGGGGTGGGGGGAGGGGAAGGGCAGTACTGTGGCCCATTTGGGGGGGGGGAGGGGGGGGGGCAGTACTGTGGGACTCTGCCTTGAAGGGAAGAACACAGGCAGGATATAAACAAACTGACAGAAAAGGCATACATTCTGGTTTCGTTTGGATTTGAACATTATTTTTGGAAGAATAAAAACCCAAGCATATAAAAGATCAAATGTATTCAGTATGAACTTACTTTTTTCTTCGCTGCCGCTCTTTTAATCTGGAATGATAAATGTCTACCACGGCAAGCTTCAAAGCTGCTCAAAGTGAAAATACAAAAATGAAGAGAAACACTTCAGCAAAAACCTGCTAATCACTATATTAACAAAAGAAGGATGAATTACAAAATAAACTGATAACACAGAAAAAATTAGATCTTGTCTCTCTTGAAAAGTTTTTTAGTGAGAATTGCATCCTCAGGTAAAGTTGCTCCATCAAAGTCAGGTGTGCATTAGGGTTGGGGCCACACTGCAACATAGGACTAGACATAGTCATCAGCAACTACCCTCTTGGCAGTTTGTAGCCAGAACTATTTGGCTTGTCATGCAAGCCATTTGTCAAGTTAAACCCAATAGTATTAAATTCAATTCCACTAGAATATACAGTATTTTGGCATTTTACCAAAACGGACAATTATAAACAATTTTATAAAGGGGGGAATTTGAAAGTTTTCCACGCATGACGGAAACTAGATGCAGTTTTGGGGTTTACTGGGCTAGCAATAGGGAATTGTCCATCAAAATACTCACCATGCAAAATATCAGAGTCATCCTCTACAAAGTCAATGTCCCTCAGGTCCCACTCTGCATAATTATCAAATTCCTGCGCGAGAGATAAATGCAGCGGTTTCAGTAACTTTCATTTTTTAATATGAAAAACCTTGTATAAACTAGAATATAAACAACCCTATCCATGTACCTGTCCAAATTGATTTTTAAACTGTGATAGCACTTGCCTCAACTACCTCCTGACAGCTTGCTGCATTAACCCACCACCATTTGAGTACAAATGTTACCCCCAAGGTTCCTATTAAATCTTTCGCCCCCTCACCATAAACCCATGTTCTCTAGGTCTAGATTCCCCATCTCCGTGGTATCCCCTGTAGCTCAGGCCCTCGAGTCTTGGCAACTTATTCATAAATCTTCTCTGCACTCTTTCCAACTTGATAACATCTTTCCTATAACATGGTTGCCAAAACGGAACACAATACTTTAAATGTTACCTCACCAATGTTTTATACAACTGTAACATGACCTCCCAACCTCTATACTCAATACTCTGACTGATGAAGGCAAATGTGCCAAAAGCTTTTTTGACCACCTTATCTACCTGTGACGCCATTTTCTGAGAATTATGTCCCTGCACTCCTAGATCCCTCTGTTCTACAACACTCTCCAATTCCCTACCACTCACTGTGTAGGTAGAGCCCTTGTTACTGCCCAAAATGCAACAAAATGCATTAAATTCCAGCAACCATTCCTCAGCCCACCTGCTCAACCGATCAAGATTCTGCTGCAATTTTTGACAACCATCTTCACTATCTACAATACCACCTACTTTAGTGTCATTTGCAAACTTGCTATTCTTGCCCTGTATGTTCTCATCCAAATCATTGATATAGATGACAAACAGTAACGGGCCCAGCACCGAACCCTGAGGCACACCATTAGTCACAGGCCTCCAGTCTGAAAAGCAATCTTCCACCATCACCCTCTGCTTTCTTCCATGACGCCAATTTTCTATCCATTCAGCTTTCTCTCCTTGAATCCTTGTCAAATGCTTTTCTGAAGTCCATATATACGTCGACAGCTCTGTCCTCATGAACCTTTTTGGTCACATCTTCAAAAAACTAATTCAGATTCGTGAGACACAACCTCCCACATACAAAACCGCTCTGACCATCTCAAATCAGCCTCAAGTGCCTGTATATCTTATCCCTCAGAATACGCTCTAGTAACTTTCCGACCACAAATGTTAGGCTCACTGGCCTGTGGTTCCCAGCCTTTTCCCTGCAGCCCTCCGTGAACAGAGGCACAAACGGCTAATACTGAACGGCAGCCAAGATAAACATGCTGGTCCCATGCTGTATTGCAGTCTTCCACTGTTCATCAGGTGCTCATCTACCCATTGTGACAGACACTCAATGCCCACAATATTGATGCCAGTATCAATCATACGGACGTATACTAAACATTACAAAGGTTCTCTGCTACCTGATGACGTGCATCCAAATGTCCTTCACTTGGGGAGGGGGGGGGGGGGGGGGGGGAGAAAGAGAGGGAGGGACACACATTGTGAGGCTAGCTTATGCCAAAATAGAATTCCAACTGAGTGAAAGGAAAGGAATTATCAGACCCGAGGTCAGTATTCACAACATTGTTCATAGTGATTTTACAGGTAGTATTACAGGATTTACAATCCGATATAAGCCAGCCTGCCCGACTACTGATTACTCCCGTTATGTACTAGGTTTACATATTCTGTTGTGCTGCAGCAAGCAAGAATGTCATTGTCCTATCTGGGACATATGACAATAACACACTCTTGACTCTTGGTGTTTGCGCCCCTCACACACTCTGCCCATCCTGCTTTCTCTAACCTTGTATCCTTTCATTCATCTCTCTCTCCTGTAATTATCCAACCCTCTATTGAATACATCATTTTGATAGTGATTCTCAAATCCAGTTAAGGCAAATGACTTGCCTCAACAAAGTCTGCTCGAGCTGGCATATATCCCGCCATGTCCCTGGAGAGCGCCGAATCAAATGCTGGCCGAGGCGGCTCATCAGATGCTGCAGTCCATGAGAAACAAGCCACCATTTAATTTATAATAACGATGTGCCAGTTAATAATGTAAATATTCATGCTCAATGCTGCAAAACATCACACAATTGCTGCAGTCCTTCGTGATGCTTTGAAGAAAGGTGCTCAAAGGAAATTAATATTTTATGTCTCTCTTGTAGAGTCATACAGCTGGGAAACAGACCCTTTGGCCCAACTTGCCGTGCCAACCAACATATCCCATCTACACAAGTCCCACCTGCTCTTGTTTGGCCCATATCTCTAAACCTTTCCTATCCATGTACCTGTCTAAATGCCTTTTAAATGTTGTTATAGTACCTGGCTCAACTACCTCTTCTGGCAGCTCATTCCATATACCCACCACCCATGTGAAAAAAAATGTAAGAAGGAACTGCAGATGCTGGTTTAAACCGAACATAGACACAAAAATCTGGAGTAACTCAGTGGGACAGGCCGCATCGTTAGAGAGAAGGAATGGGTGACGTTTCGGATCAAGACCCTTCTTCAGATGAAGGGTCTCGACCCAAAACGCCACCCATTCCTTCTCTCCAGAGATGCGGCCTGTCAGGATGAGTTACTCCAGCTTTTTGTGTCTATCACCCTTGTGAAAATGTTGCCCCTCAGGTTCCTCTTAAATCCTCAGCCTCTGGTTCTTATCAAATGTCTCCCCTCTCACCTTAAACCTATTTCCTTTGGTTCATGATTCCCTACTCTGGGTAAAAGACTCCTGTGCATTCACCCTTTCTATCCTCCACATAATCTTATACAGCTCTGTAAGATCACCTCTCATCATCACAACAGGGTTTTAACCAAGAGTTGATATTTTTGATGAACGATACTTGAAAGCTATGAGTTGGCGTTGGCAACATGGCAATTGTTGGTGCGCTGCCTCAGAAGAAATCATATTTTTTACACTTCACTCTTTGCAATATTTTACTTGTGTATGATTGACAGAGCATTTCATTGTATCATAATATATGTGACAATAAAGTAACAGTTGAACTTCCATTGAACTGTTGAAATGTGGATCAGACTGTACAAGACTAGGAGATCCTGTAAGTTCATGTATTAGGCTGCAGAAGGTATGACTTGAAGCCCAAATACTCCAACATAATGGTGTCAATAAACCGTTAATGGGATGTGCATCACAGGGTATGAAGCCTGGTTAAGTCACCATCTGATGTCCTACAAGCCTGGCATCTTTGTCCATTCATCATCTCGCAACACATGAAGGGCTTATTATTGTCATGTGTACCAAGATATTTTTTTCATGCTATCCAATCAAATCAGATAATATTATACATAACTACAATCTAGCCAAATTCAAGAAGATGTAGAGCAAAGAGGAAGGTACCAAGTGTCAGTATCTACAGAAACTCAACTGTGGCACTGCAAACTCTAGCAGAGGCCAGGACTTCTTCAGATTCATGTAGCTCAACCAATCATAGGAATTCCTTGGACCCAAGCCACAAAAAAAGCCTTTGTCTTTGTCAATTGCCAGTTTGGCTTTTTTTGCCCACACTTTTCTACTTTCAATTGCAGTGATACGTACGTCTGAATGTGATTGCCGTATCAAGATCTTTGGATTCTTCAGACTGCTTCAAACTCAGCAACGTCGAGGAAAACAGTGGATTGTTAACAAAATGTTTCATGTAGTGCTTCTCACAATCTTCCTTGGATTTTGTACGCATCTGGTTGGCCACATCTTGCCTTCAAGAAAGGTTTTGTGAAAAACCATGGTTAACATGCGTAATGTTTGTTTCTATAATTATGAGCAAAGCAATAAACTGCGGGTAACTGGGTACGAATGCTGTGCTCACGCACCAAACATTTCTGCCTAATTCTACTCAAAACATTGTGAGTTCCAATGGTGTTACTGTTGCTGCATTTATATAGTGCCTTCAACATCGCAATGTGCTTCAAGTTCTCTCAGAAGAACATTATTAAGATTTGACATCAAATGACATTTGTTCTGTATAGCAGCGTTCATTTGGTAAAAACATACCAAAGCATTTCACAACAAAATAAACAGAAGGATATTAATACACATGATGTTGGTCAAAAGGGTAAGTTTTAAACTGTAGAATAAAGTAGAGACATGGGAAAGTGGAGACATTTGGGGAGAAACATCCTGGCAGAAATAGCTGTCAAATGGAGGAGATTAAAATCAGGGATGCTCAGGGCATAACCACAGATAGCCTGGAGACACTGGAGGTTGCAGAGATAATGAGGGACAAGTTCACTGAATGCTTTGAAAAGGATCAAGGCATTGATTAACCAGGACCAACATATACGAGCACAAAAGATAACAAGGTTGTTGAACTATACGTCTGGTCCAAGCACTGGGTTTTAAGACAAAATGTACTGGAGCAACTCAGCGAGGACAGGGATCGGTCTCTGGAGGACAGGGATCGGTCACATTTTTGGGTCGGGACCCTTCTTCAGAACCAAAACATTATCTTAAAAGTTTGGACAGGCAATTCAGGTTTATGAAAAAGCAACATAAATCATGGTGATTAAAAAACACGCTCAATGTCTGAAGTGCAAAAGCAGAGATGTCAATTCCTACAGATCACACTAGTTACTGATTTTGGGAAGGGCAGGGCAGGGGCATGAACTGATTTGAAATCACAAATACTACGGATCAGGAAGGAGGTGGTTGTCAGATTAAGGTGGGTACCATTGGATATTCATAGTAGATCAGTAATAAAAGGCAAGAATAGATCTTTTGAAGATTCCATGCAGGCAATGGTGCAGGAGTGGGAAGAAAACCAAATGTCACTGTTTCCTCAAGTTAATTTGATAGCTGCTGAAGATACCTTGCGTGGTTGATGAGTTTTTTTTGTAATGCACTGAAAATCGGCTTGAATGGAATTAATTAGAATTGGAAATGAGAAGCTTTGAAGGTATTGGACGATGTAAATGCACAAGGAATGGGCCAAATGCTTGAATTGCCAGAATATAAGCAGGCAAGATCTGCAGAATACAGGGCCAGTACTCAGATTGATTACACAACATAGCTATATGTAGGAAGGAACTGCAGATGCTGGTTTATACCGAAGCTAGACAAAAAACGCTGGAGTAGCTCAGCAGGTCAAGTAGCATCCCCAGAGAAAAGGAATAGGTGACGTTTTGGTTCGGAACCTTTCTTCAGACAGCTTTACAAAACTTTGTTTAGGCTGCATTTGGAATATCTTGTGCAGTCGTGGCTGCCACACTATAGGAAGGACGTGGAGACTTGAGAGGTTTGCCCTGGTGCTACCTGGATTAGAGGGCAGAAATCTGGACAAATGTCAACTGTTTTCTCTGGAGCATCGGAAGTTGAAAGGAGATCAAAAAGAAGTATTCAAGACCAGTCTGAAGAAGGGTTTCGGCCCGAAACGTTACCCATCTCCTTCGCTCCATAGATGCTGCTGCACCCACTGAGTTTCTCCAGCATTTTTGTGTGCCTTCAAAAAGAAGTATGTAAGATTGTGAGAGGCAGATAGGGTAGTCAGAATCTTTTTACCCAGAGCGGAAATGTCAAATTCTAGCGGTAATAGATTTAAGGTGCGAAGAGAGAAAAGTTTACAGGAGATGTGTGGAGCAAGATATAGTTTTAAACATAGAGAACGGAGGGTATCTGGAACGCGCTGCCAGGGTTGGAGGTGGAGGCAGATACCACAGTGCCGTTTACGAGGCTTTCAGACAGGCACATGGTTATCGAGGGATATCGATCACGTGCAGGCACTGACGCTGTCGGCATGTTCGTGTGCTGAACTGTATTCTGATAACAAGCCCTTAAAATATTGTTCCTTTATGGTATCAATGTGCTTTTAAAGTGCACAAGTAACTTAAATAAATGAAGCGTAGAAGTTTAGAGTGGTATTCCCCTTGAATACAAGGGGAAGACATTGAATAATATGTATTTACATTATCAATTCATCTTTTTTATAATTACTTTGTGGTCAGTGAAATATATTAAGGAATGTGAAACAAGTATTCCTTTGGGTTCTGAGCATTGGTATAAAACAGCAAATATCTTAAACACAAGATATGGGTTAAACTCATCACCAGTGATGAATGTAACTCCAGGACCGGGGCTCATTTTAATCTGTGGAATTCTCTGCCTCAGGGCGGTGGAGGCAGGTTCTCTTGATACTTTCAAGAGAGAGCTAGATAGGGCTCTTAAAGATAGCGGAGTCAGGGGATATGGGGAGAAGGCAGGAATGGGGTACTGATTGGGGATGAACAGCCATGATCACATTGAATGGCTCGAAGGGCAGAATGGCCTACTCCAGCACCTATTGTCTATTAAAACAGGAAAGACTGGGAACATTTACTGGTATCATGGAAAGGTTTGCAATTACAGCACTGTCACTGAATGGTGTCTTCTGTGACAGACCCTTCAGTACAGAGCATTGGTAACTTACCGCGTTCGTGATTAGCAAAGAGTATTTGAAAGGAACACTCTTTACCCAGAAAGGGTAAAAGAAACGGGCGTGCTGTAGTTTCACTGTACCTCAGTACACGTGACAATAAAGTAAACTAAAGATAGAAGCAGGGAATAGTGAAGAGTTGAATGTCTCCACTATGGTCATGAAAACATCCACATATGAAAATAATCTATCAACGTTTGCTCAAATTAGTTTCATTGCAGGTGAAAGATTAATGATGTTACCAGTTTCCAAAACCACAGTCCATCACAGCCTCAAGTAATGCCATCTCCTCTTGAGCTCTCCAGTTTGGATCCAAAATGGGAAAGTCAGATGTCTGTGTATTGGTAATGGGGGGAAAAAAAAGAAGAATAAAGCTATTTACACCCAGCATTATTTGCCTCATTCCTTCCAAAGTTTAAGTACGGAAATCACAGTTGTCATAGTCAATGTCTGACTGAAAGAGCAAGAGGTGGATAAATTGAAAAACTTATTATCCTCTAGATGATCTGAATGAATGAATGAATTAACTGTACCTATTTTACACAAGATATTACACTCCAAAAGTTTCAAAGAGTATTAAGTCTGTCAAAAACATAGAACAGTATCGCACAAGAACAGGCCCTTTGGCCCACAGTGTCTGTGCCAAACACAATGCCATCTACCTGTGTATAGTCCAGATCCCTCCATTCATTGCATATCCATGTGCCAATCCCAAATCCTCTTAAATTTCCCTATCGTATAAGCCTTCACCACCACCCCTGGCAGATTGTTCCAGACACTCGCCACCTTATGCGTAAAAACTTAGAGTCATAGAGTGATACAGTGTGGAAACAGGCCATTCAGCCCAACCTGCCCACACTGGCCAACATGTCCCAGCTATAATAGTCCCACCTGCCCGCATTTGGTCCATATCCCTCCAAACTTGTCCTATCCATGTACCTGTCTAACTGTTTCTTAAATGATGGGATAATCCTAGCCTCAACTACCTCCTGCGAAGGGCGGTGAAGGACGCAAAAAGGAGGTACAGGGACAAGATGGAGACACAGATGGAGCAGCAGGACACCAGACGCCTGTGGCAGGGGCTACGGACTGCAACCAACTACCGGAGCACCCCACCCTCATCCGCAAGTGCCGGCACCTCCCTAGCTGATGACCTGAACTCCTTTTACGCTCGTTTCGAGATGGGCAACACCACCCCAGGTCTGCCGACTATCGACAATACCGCCAGCGGGCTGGCTACCGAAGCTGCAGGGAGGAATGTGCAAACATTCTCGCTGTCCGAGCACGACGTGAGGAGGGCTTTGACACGGGTGAACACGATGAAAGCTGCAGGCCCCGATGGCATTTCGGGGCGAGTACTCAAGTCCTGTGCTACGCAGCTAGCTCCGGTGCTCACTACAATATTCAACCTCTCCCTGGACAAGTCCGTGGTCCCTGCCTGCTTCAAAAAATCCATCATTGTACCTGTACCAAAAAATGCCTCCCCAGCCTGTCTGAATGACTACCGTCCAGTGGCCCTTATCTCGGTAGTCATGAAATGCTTTGAGAGGCTGGTGAAGAAACACATCTGCACCTTCCTCCCTCGCAACATGGACCCGTTGCAGTTCGCATACCGTCCGAACAGATCCACGGACGATGCGGTCTCCCAGGTTTTGCACACCGCTCTCTCTCATCTTGACAGTCAGAAGGGGGGGCTACGTGAGGATGCTGTTCATAGACTTCAGTTCAGCCTTCAACACGATAGTCCCCACCAGACTGGCCGGGAAGCTACTGGAATTGGGGCTCAACACCTCCCTGTGTGCCTGGGTCCTGGACTTTCTCACCGCCGGGCCCCAGGTAGTCAAGATGGGAGGGAATACATCGAAGTCCCTCACCCTGAGCACAGGATCGCCCCAGGGTTGCGTCCTCAGCCCCCTATTGTACTCCCTGTACACACATGACTGTGTGGCTAGGTTCAGCTCCAACTCAATAATTAAGTTTGCTGATGACACTGTGGTGGTGGGCCTGATCTCAGACAACGATGAGAAGGCCTACCAGGAGGAGGTGGCTGATCTAGCACTCTGGTGCCAGGATAACAGCCTCCTCTTGAACATCAAAAAAACGAAGGAGCTGATCGTGGACTTTAGGAGGGCACATCATCCGAGGACGTACACACCATTGAGGATAAATGGGGATCCTGTGGATAGGGTGAGCTGTTTTAAATATCTGGGAGTCCACATCTCTGAGGATATGACATGGACATCACACGCCGCAGCACTCGTGAGTAAGGCAAGGCAGCGCCTTTATCACCTCAGGCAATTGAGGAAATTCAGAGTGTCTCCGAGGATCCTCCAGTGCTTCTACGCAGTGGCTGTGGAAAGCATCTTGTCCGGAAATATTACCATCTGGTTTGGGAATTGCTCTGCCCAGGACAAGAAGGCTCTGCAGAGAGTAGTGCGTTCGGCCGAACGCACTATGGGAACTTCACTCGCCCCCCTGCAGGAACTATACATCAGGAGGTGCAACTCCAGAGCCAACAAAATCATGGGAGACCCCTTCCACCCATGCAACGGACTGTTCCAGCTGCTACGGTCAGGCAAACGCCTCCGTTGCCATGCTGTGAGAACGGAGAGGTTGAGAAGGAGTTTCTTCCCAGAGGCCATTCGGACTGTAAACTCCCATCTCACCAGGGACTAACTTTACTGAATGTTTTTCCTTCCAATATTTAATATGTAAAAGAATATGTGTGTGTTTATGATTGTGTTTATAGTTTGTTTGGTTGTTTGTCTGTTTGCACAAAGTCCACGAGCATTGCCACTTTTCATTTCACTGCACATCTCGTATGTGTATGTAACGAATAAACTTGACTTGACTTGACTCCTCTGGCAGCTTGTTCCATACACCCACCACCCTTTGTGAGAAAACATGCCCATATATCTTCTATAAACTTTGTCCCGCTCAGCTTAAACCTATGCTCTCTAGTATTTAGAAACGAAGAACTGCAGATGCTGGTTAATACACAAAAAGGACAGAGTGCTGGAGTAACTCAACGAGTCAGGCAGCATCTTTGGAGACATAGATAGGTGACGTTTTGGGTCGAGACCTTTGTGTCCCTCTATCATTTGATCTTTCTATCCCGGGAAAGAACCTATAGAAACTCAAATAGGATGTCTTCAATCTGCATTCTACTTTATATCTAAAACAGTAAAGTATGAATGAAATTGCTTCCTCTGAATGATAAATTTATTTCTCTAGTTTAGGAAGTCGTTCGAACTAATTTCCATAGCCATGTATGGGAGAATACAAGTCACTGTACTTACCATTATTTCATAACTATGATCACTTTGATGTTTCTTGTACTCGAACCCTCTGGTAAAGCACTGTAAACAAGAAAAATAATATTCAAACTGCATTCTTTGACTTGCATTTCTTTAAAAATGTTTGAAGGGGAAGAAGGGGGGGGAAGGGGAAGAAGGGGGGGGAGGGGAAGAAGGGGGGAGGGGACGAAGGGGGGGGAGGGGAAGAAAGGGGGGGAGGGGAAGAGGGGGGGAGGGGAAGGGAATAGGTGGGGAAGAAGGGGGGAGGGGGCAGGGGAAGAGGGGGGAGGGAAGGGGGGGGGGAGGAAGGAAGGGGGGGGGAAAGAAGGGGAGGAGGGGAGAAGGGGGGAGGGGAAGACGGGGGGGAGGTGAAGAAAGGGGGGGAGGGGAAAGAGGGGGGGAGAAGGGTGGGGAGGGAAAGAAGGGGACGAAGGGGGAGGGGAAGAAGGGGGGGGGAAGGGGGGGGGTAAGAAGGGGGGAGGGGAAAAGGGGGGAGGGTGAGAAGGGGGGAGGGGAATAATGAAGGGGGGAGGGGAATAATGAAGGGGGGGAGGGGAATAATGAAGGGGGGGGGAGGGGAAGAAGGGGGGGGAGGGGAAGAAGGGGGGGGAGGGGAAGAAAGGGGGGGGAAGAAGGGAAGAGGGGGGGAGGGGAAGAGGGGAGGGGGAGGGGGAAGGAAGAAGGGGGGAGGGGCGGGGAAGAAGGGGGGAGGGGGAAGAAGGGGGGGAGGGGAGAAGGGGGGAGGGGAAGAAGGGGGAGAGGGGAAGAAGGGGGGGAGGGGAAGAAGGGGGGAGGGGGAAGAAGGGGGAGGGGGGAAGAAGGGGGGGAGGGGAAGAAGGGGGGGAGGGGAAGAAGGGGGAGAGGGGAAGAAGGGGGGGAGGGGAAAGAAGGGGGGAGGGGAAGAAGGGGGGAGGGGAAGAAGGGGGGAGGGGAAGGGGGGGGGAGGGGAAGAAGGGGGGGAGGGGAAGAAGGGGGGAGGGGAAGAAGGGGGGGAGGGGAAGAAGGGGGGGAGGGGAAGAAGGGGGGGAGGGGAAGAAGGGGGGGGGGGGAAAGAAGGGGGGGGGGGGAGGGGAAGAAGGGGGGGAGGGGAAGAAGGGGGGGAGGGGAAGAAGGGGGGGGAGGGGAAGAAGGGGGGGAGGGGAAGAGGGGGGAGGGGAAAGAAGGGGGGAGGGGAAGAAGGGGGGAGGGAAAAGAAGGGGGGAGGGGGGAGGGGAAAGAAGGGGGGAGGGGAGGGAAAGAAGGGGGGGAGGGGAGGGAAAGAAGGGGGGGAGGGGAGGGGAAGAAGGGGGGGGGAGGGAGGGGAAGAAGAAGGGGGGAGGGGAGGGGGAAAGAAGGGGAGGAGGGGGAGGGAAAGAAGGGGGGAGGGGAGGGGAAGAAGGGGGGAGGGGGGAGGGAAGGAAGGGGGGAGGGGAGGGGAAGAAGGGGGGGAGAGAAGGGGGGGAGGGGGAGAAGGGGGGGAGGGGAAGAAAGGAAGGGGGGAGGGGAAGAAGGGGGGAGGGGAAGAAGAAGAAGGGGGGGAGGAAGAAGGGGGGAGGGGAAGAAGGGGGGAGGGGAAGAAGGGGGGGAGGGGAAGAAGGGGGGAGGGGAAAGAAGGGGGGAGGGGAAGATGGGGGGGGAGGGGAAGGAAGGGGGGGGGAGGGGGAAGAGGGGGGGGAGGGGAAGAAGGGGGGAGGGGAAGAAGGGAAGAGGGGGGGAAGCGGGAAGAAGGGGGAGGGGAAGAAGGGGGGGAGGGGAAGAAGGGGGGGAGGGGAAAGGAAGAGGGGGGGAAGGGAAGAAGGGGGGAGGCGCGAAGCAAGGGGGGGAGGGGGAAAGAAGGGGGGGGAGGGGAAAGAACGGGGGGGGAGGGGAAGAACGCGGGGGGAGGGGAAGAAGGGGGACGGGGAAGACACTAGGGGTGGGAGGGGAAGAACCGGGGGGGAGGGGAATGAACGGGGGGGAGGGGAAGCAGGGGGTGGGAGGGGAAGAAGGGGGGGAGGGGCAAAGAAGGGGGGAGGGGAAGACATGGGGGAGGGGAAGAAGGGAAGAGGGGGGGGAGGGGATAGAGGGAAATGATAGGGGGGAGGGGAAAGAGGGAAGAAGGGGGAGGGGAAGAAGGGGGGGAGTGGAAGAGGGGGGGGAGGGGAAGAAGGGGGGGAGGGGAAGAAGGGAAGAGGGGGGGAGGGGAAGAGGGAAGAAGGGGGGAGGGGAAGAAGGGGGGGGGGGGAAGAAGGGGGGAGGGGAAGAAGGGGGGAGGGGAAGAAGGGGGGGAGGGGAAGAAGGGGGGGAGGGGAAGAAGGGGGGGAGGGGAAGAGGGAAGAAGGGGGAGGGGAAGAAGGGGGGGAGGGGAAGAAGGGGGGGAGGGGATAGAAGGGGGAGGGGAAGAAGGGGGGAGGGGAAGAAGGGGGGGAGGGGAAGAAGGGGGGGAGGGGAAGAAGGGGGGGAAGGGAAGAAGGGGGGGAGGGGAAGAAGGGGGGGAGGGGAAGAAGGGGGGGAGAGGGGGGGGGGGAAGAAGGGGGGGAGAGGGGGGGGGAAGAAGGGGGGGAGGGGAAGAAGGGGGGGGAAGAAGGGGGGAGGGGAAGAAGGGGCAGAGGAGGGGAAGGGGGGAGGGGAAGGGGGGGAGGGGAGGGGGGGGAAGAAGGGGGGGGGGAAAGAAGGGGGGGGGGAAAGAAGGGGGGGGGAAGAAGGGGGGGGGGAAGAAGGGGGATAGGGGAAGAAGGGGGATAGGGGAAGAAGGGGGATAGGGGAAGAAGGGGGATAGGGGAAGAAGGGGGGAGGGGAAGAAGGGGGGGAGGGGAAGAAGGGGGGGGAGAGGAAGAAGGGGGGAGGGGAAGAAGGGGGAGGGGAAGAAGGGGGGGGAGGGGAAGAAGGGGGGGAGGGGAAGAAGGGGGGGGGGAAGGAAGGGGGGAGGGGAAGAAGGGGGGGAGGGGAGAGAAGGGGGGGAGGGGAAGAAGGGGGGAGGGGAAGAAGGGGGGAGGGGAAGAAGGGGGGAGGGGAAGAGGGGGGGAGGGGAAGAAGGGGGGGAGGGAAGGGGGGGGGAGGGGAAGAAGGGGGGGAGGGGAAGAAGGGGGGGAGGGGAAGAAGGGGGAGGGGGAAGAAGGGGGGGAGGGGAAGAAGAAGGGGGGAGGGGAAGAAGGGGGGGAGGGGAAAGAAGGGGGGAGGGGAAGAAGGGGGGAGGGGAAGAAGGGGGGGAGGGGAAGAGGGGGGGAGGGGAAGAGGGGGGGAGGGGAAGAAGGGGGGGGAGGGGAAGAAGGGGGGGAGGGGAAGAAGGGGGGGAGGGGGAAGAAGGAGGAGGGGGAAGAAGGGGGGGAGGGGAAGAAGGGGGGGAGGGGAAGAAGGGGGGGGAGGGAAGAAGGGGGGGAGGGAAGAGGGGGAGGGGAAGAAGGGGGGGAGGGGAAGAAGTGGGGGGAGGGGAAGAAGGGGGGGAGGGGAAGAAGGGGGGGAGGGAAGAAGGGGGGGAGGGGAAGAAGGGGGGGAGGGAAGAAGGGGGGGGAGGGGAAGAAGGGGGGGAGGGGGAAGAAGGGGGGGAGGGGAAGAAGGGGGGGAGGGGAGAAGGGAAGAAGGGGGGGAGGGGAAGAAGGGGGGGAGGGGAAGAAGGGGGGGAGGGAAGAAGGGGGGGAGGGGAAGAAGGGGGGAGGGGAAGAAGGGGGGGAGGGGAAGAATGGGGGGGGAGGGGAAGAAGGGGGGGGGGGAAAGAAGGGGGGGAGGGGAAGAAGGGGGGGAGGGGAAGAAGGGGGGGAGGGAAGAAGGGGGGGAGGGGAAGAAGGGGGGAGGGGAAGCAGGGGGGGAGGGGAAAGAAGGGGGGGAGGGGAAGAAGGGGGGGAGGGGAAGAAGGGGGGAGGGAGGGGAAGGGGGGGAGGGAGGGGAAGGGGGGGAGGGAGGGGAAGGGGGGGAGGGAGGGAAGGGGGGAGGGAGGGGAAGGGGGGGTGGGGAGGGAGGGGAAGGGGGGGGGGGGAGGAGGGGAAGGGGGGGTGGGGAGGGAGGGGAAGGGGGGGGGGGGGGAGGGAGGGGAAGAGGGGGGGTGGGGAGGGAGGGGAAGAGGGGAGGTGGGGAGGGAGGGGAAGGGGGGGGGGGGGGGGGGGAAGGTACACTTTAAGAAGCCAGACAACTTTTAATAAAGTTTAGTGGGAATTTAAAGTTACCGGTCGGTTTTCCTTGGTTCTGAAAACTCCAATGAGCCAATTAAAATGCCCGGTCAGCAAAGGAGATTGCCTAAGGCTACCCTCGACTGCCTAGCGACTCCACTCCACTGCATTATGAGTTCTAAAGAACCATGCCGACCAATTTTTACCCGCGGAAATTTTTTCAGCCGCGAGTATGCGGGAACATCTGTCGAGCATGAAGGAAGGTTACAGTGACCTCCTAGGACCACGCGTCGACCAGGCTGTGAGTTTGTCGAGAGCAAACTCTTCTAAACTCGCAAATTAGGTCGCCGCAGTGGGACTGCCCCTTAATATTTTTTTCTAGTTTTCATAAGAACATTGACTTCACAAGTGAGTTGCACAATCAATTCTAGATTTCCAATGCAGAAGACACCAACACTGAGAATCTTCTGATATTTTCTACATCATTTATTACTGTATCCCCAGCACCTTCTCCTCGGTATTAACAACTGCATTCACTTCTATCCTGACTCGCTTGAATTTCTGGCATATTTTTGGTGTCTTCCACTGTGAAGATTGATGCAAAAAGAGTATTCAGTTCACCTGCTATTTCTTTGTTCAAATCAACTATTTTATCAAATCTTTGTAATCAAGAGAAATGGGTAGTCACATGTATCACAAAAATGCGATACCACCAAGAGATATTATGTTTTATCCAATAGATCCACCAAATAAATATAAATATGCCTAATATTCTCAAAACACTAACATGCATTAGAACATAGAACAGGCCCTTCAGCCCACAATTTCTATGTCGCACATGATGCCAAGACCATCACATCATCAGTGGACATAACCCATATCCCTCCATTCCCTGCAAAAAAAAAAAAAATATATATATATATTGATACGATATAACTTTATTTATCCCAGGAGGGAAATTAACTATCCAAGTTAAGTTTTTATGTAGGAAGGAACTGCAGACGCTGGTTTACACTGAAGATAGATACAAAACGTTGGAGTAACTCAGCGGGACAGGCAGCTTCTGGAGAGAAGGAATGGGTGGCGTTTCAGGGCGAGACCCTTCTGCACCACTGCAGTCTTTGAAATGCAACTAATGTATCTGCTTGAAAAAGATTAAAACATAGGAATACCTAAAAATAAATATATTAGCTACAATCTACGTGCAATTAAATTTACAAGCAATGATTAGTTTTGAAATCACAAGTAGCCGTGTAAACAAAGACTGATCTTTATCAGAACATTGCACTGCATGGAGCCACTTGACACAAGTGGTGTAGAAACGGTATTTATGCAGATAGTAATTACTTCCTCAGTAGTTACATATTTTATAGATATATTTGATGGATAAAACATTTGAGATGGGATTGTGCCAGATCTTGCAAGCATATGGATCAGCAAATCAGCATAAGGACTGTTTGTGTAAATAGGAGGAAAAGTTACAGTTTGGACATGAAGACAGCCCAGACACTTTTCATATAGCAGGATATATATTTCTCAATATAAATCAATGAAGATTTCTTAATACCATAACTACTTCAATACATTATCTTGGACTACAACATCCATGGATAAACTGCAGTGCACATGTAATAAAGTACAATTTACAGCAAGGAATCACATCTTTCCAGCATCACAAATATTGCAGAGTACCTGTAAGCATATCAGCAAAGGAGGAGGTCCACAATCAGCACACTTTATGTAGGGTTCCATTAGGTAGGAAGAGCAACCACGACAAGGTGGCTGGTCAAATGGGTCACCTGAAATAAAGCCAACTCTAAATATAATAAAACTGCAATACATTGGATACACTCACTCAGTTTTCCACACATGCAAACGTGGAACAGTTGGGTCTGATTGCGGGTGCTTCAGTAACTCCACAAATTATCTCTAGTATATTATTAAATTGACATGAGTAAATGTTCTTGCTAAACTTGTTTATAAAAGCTCTGACAATCTGGTGTCTATCATTGTCAGCAACATTTTAGCTATGCAACATGAAGTAGTAGCAAGGGCATATTTCCAATCGAAAAATGGGACTCTTACGATTTTTATTCATAAGTTGGAGGAGGTGCACGTGAAGCTCTGCCTCACCTGGAAGGGCTGCTGGGATCCCTGGATAGAGGTGTAGGAACAGGTGTTGCATCTCCTGCGGTTGCAGGGGAAGGTACCTGGGGAGGGTGTGGTGTAGGTGGGAAGGGATGAGTGAACCAAAGAGTTGCAGAGGGAGCTGTCTCTGCAGAAATAGGTGGAGATGTGGCTCGTGGTGGGATCCCGTTGGAGGAGAGGGAAGTGTCTGAGGATGATGTCTTGGATGCTGAGGCTGGTAGGGTGAAAGGTGAGGACCATAGAACTCTGTCCTTGTGTAAGAAGGAAATGCAGATGCTGGTTTAAACCGAATCTAGACACAAAATGCTGAGTAACTCAGCGGGACAGGCAGCATCTCTGGAGAGAAAGAATGGGTGACGTTTCGGATTGAGACCCTTCTTCAGACTGATTAGGGATAAGGGAAACGAGAGATATAGACTGTGATGTGGAGAGATAAAGAACACTGAATGAAATGCAAAAAAGGAATGATGATAAAGGAAACAGGCCATTGTTAGCTGTTTGTTGGGTGAAAATGAGAAGCTAATGCGACTGGGTGGGGAGGGATAGAGAGAGAGGGAATGCCAGGGCTACCTAAAGTGAGAGAAATCAAATTTCATACCACTTGGCTGTAAGCTGCCCAAGCGATTTCGCTCCAGTTATCCGTCTATATCTCTCGTTTCCCTTATACCTAACCAGTCTGAAGAAGGGTCTCCACCAGAAACGTCACCCATTCCTTCTCTCCAGAGATACTCCAGCAATTTTGTGTCTAAAGGGCACGTCCCACTTTCACGACCTAATTCCGCAGCATGGTCGTCACAAGTTCGTAGCATGCCGTGATGCTAGTCGTGGGTACTCGTGGCATCAAGTAGGTAGGGGCGTTTTTCTAGCACGATGAAAAATATCCACGAGTAAAAAATGTCGTGAGAGTGGGACAGGCCCTTAACTGTCCTTGTTCGGGCTGGGGAAGAGGGAGAGCACAACTCCGAGACACAGACACGCGGGTGAGGAACACATATGGGAGCCTGGGGGACCCACGTTTGCTATAGAGGGTCATAAGGGATAGTAGAATTGGGCCATTCGGCCCATTCAATCATGGTTGGTCTATCTCGCACTCCTATCCCGACACCCGCACTAGGACATCTCGAGTGTCCGAGAATGAAAGCCTGAGCTCGGCAGCAAATGTCCGCGGTATTCGGGGGGCGGCTACTTTAACTTACTGACAAACGGCGCCAGCCGGTCCATGTTTCTGCTTCAGCCTCCTGGCCCGCTCCCTCCACCCGCACACGGCCGGTACCCACACACGGCAGGGCCGGGGCCCGTCCACCCGCACACGGCCGGTACCCACACACGGCAGGGCCGGGGCCCGTCCACCCGCACACGGCCGGTACCCACACACGGCAGGGCCGGGGCCCGTCCACCCGCACGGAGACAACTACGCTCCGCCACAGAGAGCGCGAGAGCCGGAATCCTTCACCGCCAACACTACGGGCCCCGGAGCGGCGCCGCCATTTTAAGTCCACGCCGCCACAAGATGGGGATGAGTGACGGATCAGTCCCCGCCCCCGCGGCGCTCCCTCCCCCTCCCCCTCCCCCCCCCCCCCCCCACGGCGCTCCCTCCCTCCCTGCCTCCCCGCTGCCCACCCCCTCTGCTTGGTACATACATGTGTGTGGCTGTGCATCAGAAGGCTGCAGTAGTTTTTGCTCCAGATTCCAGCATCTGTAATCTTGTGTCTTCAGGTTTCATGAAAAGATGTCTTAAAGAACTAAGTAAGTTTTGGTTTGGGAAAATGACAAATAAAGTGAGCAGCCAGATCCCACAAATAATAAGAAATGACAGTAACTTTCCGTCAGACTAACGGAGGCTCCACCAACCCGGGTACAACCGTGCGTGGAGAATCTCTGCGGGTTAAGGGGCTGTCCCACTTGGGCGACCCAATCTGCGAGTTTAGAAGAGTTTGCCCTCGACTCAAACTCCCAGCATGGTCGACACGTAGTCCTAGGAGATCCGATGAGGTCACTGGAACTCTCCTTCATGCTCGAGGGAAGTTCCCGCATACTCCTGGCCTCAGCTAGGTCGTGGAAGGTTTTTCAGTATGTTGAAAATTTTTCCGCAAGTAAAATTTGGTCGGCATGCTTCTTTTGAACTCGCAGTGCAGTCGAGTGGGGTCGCTATTTACTTACAGGCAGTCGAGGGCAGCCGTAGGCAATCTTCTTCGTTGTCAACGACAAAGGACATTTATTGTCACATACACCAATTGGTGTAGTGAGATTTGAGTTGCCATTGCAGCACACTACTAAAATAAACACATTAAAGAATTTAACATTAAACATAAAAACATCCCCCCACAATGTTTCCCACTGTGAGGGAAGGCAGCAAAGTTCAGTCCACTTCCTCTATGTTCACCCGTGGTCGGGGCCTATTGAGGCCTCCGCAGTGATGTTTCCGGCCCTCTTGCTGGAATGATGGAACTCCGGCATCGGAAGAACACTCTTCAGCGGCTTGGAGTTCCGAAACGGACGTTTGCTACCGGAGACCGCGGCTTCCGAAGTCCACAGGCCGCGCTGGTCGGAGCTCCAACACTGGCGATCTCGGCGAAAGATCCGCGGTGTTTAAAGTCAGCGCCGCCGCAGACCCCACAGCTCCACGATGTTGAAGTTGGCAGACAGCACTCCGGAGCTCCGCACGGCGACCCGGGTAAGGCATGGCCCCACTCCACGATGATACCTCGGTCTCCGGCAGGAAAGGCCGCGCCAATCCAGGTGGTAGGCCGCGAGGAGGGGGCGAAGATGCGGCTCGGAGGAAGGACGCATCCTCGCCCAGGTAGCGACTGGAAAAAACGGTTTCCCCCTTTCCCCCTTTCCCCCCCCCATCCCCCACATAAAAAAGACTAAAAGGCCTCCAAAACAAAACTTATAACAAACTAAAAATAAAAAAGGTGAAAAACAAACAGCTGCAGGCGAGGCTGCCACACTCTATGGCGCCACCACTCGACCGGGCATTTTAATTGGCTCATTGGAGTTTTCAGGACCAAGGAAAACTGATCGGTAGGTAAAATGGCCGCTAAACTTTATTATACTTCTTAAAAATGTCTCCACTCCTTCTCCCCCCCCCCACCTCCGCGCTCTCTAAAGGACTTACCGTACACTGTGGCAGTCGTTTACCTTTCTGTTCATCGCATGTGTGAATTGAAGACAGCATTCCCCCGCTTTCCCTGGAAACCTATGTCCTCTGATCCTCGATTCACCTACTCTGGGCAAGTGACGCTGTGCATGTACCCGATCAATTCCTCTCATCATTTTATACAAGATTTTCTATAAGATCACCCCTCATCCTCCTGCGCTCTAAGGAATAGATTCCCAGCTCTCAATCTCTCCCAAAAGTTACCCCTCAGATTCTTATTAAATCTTTCCCCTCTCACCTTGAACGATGTCCTCTGGTCCTCGATTCCCTTACTCTCGGTCAAAAACATCTTAAAATCATCCTTTCAAATGGATCTTTCGGTGAGCTGGATTTATTCTCAGCGATGTGTAAAATATATTTATTGAATCACTACATGCACATAAATCTGCTACATTGTAAATTGGAATCATTTGAAATTAAAATAACCTTTTTATTCCCAATGTATGAAGCCAAGTAAACTGAATCACAAAGTTTCAGTACCAAACTCCACATTCTAAATGTAACCATACATGTTGTTCATTTCCCTCTGAATTTTATTGCACCTAAATTAAAGACATTCAACTTTAAACTACCTACAACAATAAACATGCTCGGTTTTATAACAATCAAGATTGAATGACTAATGTTACTACAAGATCAAATGATCGCAAGATAGCAATATTTAAATGATGCAACTTCCAAACAACAACTTAGGATAGATTCAGAAGTACAATTAACAGAGAGATGAGGAATAAATAATTGCTTTGCCAGACATGTAACGCTATATAAAATACAACAATGAACAACATTTTGTAGCCAGTGGATAGCACTATGTTTCTATACAGGGTACGATGATTATTCATTTGTCACTCATGAAGCCATCACCTAAACGTTTGATATAAAAATAACAACCAATGCTGTATAATTTTTCTTTGGCTGATTTTCTTACGTGAGAAATGACGTTCTCCACAGTACGCAGTAATTACACTCCTGAAATTCATGCTCGTTATACGTATTTATGCCACCAGATATTAACAAAGTACATTCCCTCCCAAGGCAGATTACAAATCAAATTGAAGAGGTAATGAGACCATATTGCTGGATAATGTCTGGGATTACAGTGAAACTGATAGTGTGTCTCAATGTACCCTGAAGTTACAATCTTTAACGTGATGTTGTAAATGCGCTCAGTGTCATAATTTAGATGTCTGCTTTGAACAAAAGCTTTAATGAAGACAAGATTAAATTTGCTTGAATTTTAAACACAACTGACAAAATGCAATCATATTTTACAAAAGTAATTCTTACTGCTAGCTAATTGCACTGGTTCTTTCTCCACAACAGTTTGTCAACGAACACTCCACAGCCAAGACTGCAGATATCGCCTCCGTGGGTTACTACAATGAGGTGCTGAAGTGTAACCTAAACAACAAAGGGAAATATGAAAGTAAACCTTTGATATCTTATAAATCGTCTGTATCAAAATACAACTACATGACATATTTTGTCAGAATGGGTTTTCAGTATTAAATAAAATAAAGTGCTGGAGGAAGTCAGTGGGTCAGGCAGCGTGTGTGGAGGAAATGGACAAACAAAGTTTTGGGTCAGGACACTTCAGACTGATTAGTCGGGGGGGGAGGGGGACGACTGGAAAAGTGAAGTGTGGACGGAACAAATCCTGGCAAGTGATAGTAGGATACAGGTGAGGGCTAGATTGATTGGCAGATGAGAGATGTGATAAAGGCTAAGTGAAATGTAAAGCTGGAGGAGTAATGTGGGTGGAAAGATTTGGGGGAAAGAGAGAAATGGGGGACCCGGGATTGGGAGATGTGTACAAAGGAGAGGAAACGAGCAGGGTGACTGGGAGAGGGGGGAGCTGTGGGAAATGGTGGAGAGATGGGAGCACAGCAGGGTGGTGTTGGGGGACATGGGAAAGAAAGCGGAGGTACAGGTTTACAACAGGAGAAACTGTACCCTCTTGTTAAGTAATTTCTGCAGTGGGCATAGTTACATTTGATTACTAATATAACCAAGACCCAACAGTGAACAGTATGACTGTGGCAAAGTCCTTCTTTACCTGCTTGCTGTGGTGCTGAAACATAAATTACAGGAATAGTCTGTATCCTTGTCAAGAAGGCGTTGTAAGCTACAATAAGAATATAAGTGATTACCATTTATTTTCTTGCACAACACAGTACCGGTTTACTATGGTTAGTTTAATTTTCACTACTGTAGCTCACATCAACTTAAAAGGTTATTCCCTTAATTTCCTTTAGGTAAAGACCGCTAACAGAAAACAATACAATATAACCAACTCGCTCACTAGAAGTTCAAACATCAACATGGAATTTAAAGGCCACATATGTTGGAACTGTATCAACTATTTCCATGATTGAATAAGCTGTGGCGTTGAGTATAAGAGGAGGTCATGTTGCACCTGCACAAGATGTTGCCGTTTTGTGTAGGGTTCTACTCATCATGTGGGAGTGGGAGAAAGTGCAGGAGAGATTCGCCAAGATGTTGTCTGGAATGGAGGCTAAGTGGTGACCATAAAGAAGTTTATAAAATAAGAGGGGCAATGATATAGCAAATTCTGGGCATTATGAGAATTTGGCAAGTTTATAATATGTTTAGTGCAAGAGCTTATATACCGGGAGAGTTTTTTGAGAAAAGAGGCCAACATAGTGAAGGCAACTTTAAGGTCGTGCTAGGAGAGGCAATAAATAATTTAGGAAATGTTTAGATTGTAAAGCATGCTAGCTGGAGTAAAGATAAAGATAGGCAGTTGTAAACCAGGTTGAGGGCAATAACAATAACAATGAGCAGGAAGTAACAGAAGTCCTTTATTGCAACCATGTGGCAGACAAATGGGACGATGGTATTCTAAATAGGGATCATAAGGTTGAAGATAATTCTGGGAAAAAACAACGATGAAATACAGAAGAACACTGTTTATTGAAGAATTATTCCAAAAATGTTAAATTTGCATATAACCATTGTGTAGGAAGGAACTACAGATGCTGGTGTAAACCGAAGATAGACACAAAATGCTGGAGTAACTCAGCGGGACAGGCTGCATCTCGGGAGAGAAGGAATGGGTGATGTTTTGGGTCGAGACTATCTTTGTTATAACCATTGTGTAAGAAGTGTGCAAAAAGCCTGTGGTGCAGTGAATCATTGAAACACTTTGTTTTCTCCTAGAGCAGTTCCCAGTGTACACTGTAAGGCCTTGAATCAACCTTGTTTGAGAAAATCATCACAGATCTACAGGATTTTTTTTTAATGTGCTGTCCATCCAGGTCAAACAAACAATTCCCTCCACCAGGCACAGATAGGATGGTGGCTCTAGATAATAAAGGTGTAGAGGGATGTGGGCCAAACGCAGACAGTTGGGAGCAGCATAGATGGGACATCTTGGTCGGTATGGACAAGTTGCGCTGAGAGGCCTGTTTCCATGCTCTATGCTTCTATGACTCAATAGGGCATAGCTTTAAGGTCAGAGGGGGAAAGTTTAAAGATGTTTGGGGCAAATTTTATTTTATTTTAGAGAGGGTGGTCAGTTGCCAGGGGTGGTGGTGGAGGCAGATACGATAGTGGTGTTTGGGAGGCTTTTTGATAGGCACATAGATATGGAGGAACTAGAGGGATATGGATCACATGTAGGCACAGGAGATTAGTGTAACTTGGCAGCATGTCCGGCACATATATTGTGACCAACAGGCCTGCTCCCATGCTGTACAGGCCTAATGTCCAAGTTTAGAGGAACAAGAGGAACAAGAGGACATCTCTAATTGCACGTGATGCACTGAAAGTAACAACAGATGGTATTTACCAATAAAAATGACAGCTGTTGTAGCCAGGACTGCAAACAAGGTGAACATCAGCACCTGGTAGGATTCCACAAGCTGGTCAAAGAAAGTAGGTTCCTCAAAGGACAAATCTATGTAACATACAAAAAAATGTCATCTGATAGGCCAAAGTTGTCAACTGTCATATTGTGATTCTAAATAATATGCTACACTTGGTTCAGTCACAATGTTGTAATGTAAATTGGATAGTTTTGAATCTGTACAAAAATGGGACTTACAAAATGCATATCACACACAGCTTTTTTGACTGTGTGCAATGCCTATGGAATGACTATACCCTTAAAATGCCTGCCATTGGGAAAAAGCAATGTTTTCATTTCCATTGCAAAGATAGTGTTATTGGATATTCTTTTAAAATTCAACTAATAAAGAATTTTAAACAGCATTACACTTTGATATTAATAAATTTATGTTTGATTATTGCTAAATATGTGAAATAATTGGGCAGTGGTGTTGGAGGAGTTCCCAACCAATGTGTGAATAAATTAATGTAAATACACAATATGCTTATACTGTCAAATGCTGATATTATATATATATATATATATATATATATATATATATATATATATATATATATATATATATATATATATATATATATATATATATATATGCTGGGGTAGTGTTACCAGCATCACTGTCCAATATCTTTATGAGAATTTATGTTTAATCAAATATATATTTTGATTATTAAAGAATTAGTTACAATGATCACAATTTTCTTTAACCAACCAGGGCGAGTGAATATAATTGTTTTAATTTCGAATAGGGTGAAAGTAAAAATCATACCAGTCACTGAAGAAATAGTGGCCAAAGGAAGGCAATTTTGAAAGTGCAATTATATTGCGAGAGTCCCCCCCAGCTCACCAGAGACCGATACAGAAGTGTTGGAAGATAGATATAACAATGAGGTGAAAATAGATGTTCTGGGCCGATGGTATTACCTTGGGCATTTGAATGACAGGGTCAATAGGTGACCACGTATATTAGTTTGGGAATTTATATGAAGCGACAGTTTAGAGGAGGGCTCGGACATAATGTTCATAGAGAGCATGTACTGAATGTTGAAATGCCGAGATAAGACGTCTCTGGCTGTGATGACTGAGGAAGGAAAGCAGTGAGGTTGATTAGTTGAGCCTGCAAGAATGATCATTCACCGACCCCTGGTGATTTACCCTTTCTAGTGTAAGCATCTAGAGGCAGACTCAGATAGCCAGGAAGGTAAAGCCTCTGGAAATCCCAAGTGTGATGCAACAGAGGGGTTTTACAAGTCCGATTCCTTCACCTTATTTTGCTGTTCCACGATTGGAGAACACAACATCTCCATGCACAGAGCAGAAGATATTCCACCATAACAACTTCTATGACATTCATTACTCACAGAACATGGTTCTGGGAAAGATGGTTTTGAATAGAGAATTACCGTTTTTAAATGTTCGAGAAATGCAGTTCTAAACTGAAAGTATGAACTAAATACATTTGTGAAGAAACTTTCACTTGACAGAGCTCTACAAAGACGGTTGAAAGGAGGTGCTGAATCTTGCCTCGTGTTCCGCTGCTGGATCCAGTGCGCAGCACTGTGACGGCCACGTGCATCACCTGCCGTGTCAGAGGGCTGGACACGCTGATATTGGTGCATGACATGCCCAGCTGGAGAAGGCTGACATTGGCAGGGCTCAGTGTGTAAACAATATTGGGTACTGCAAGTAGTTTGATGGGCTCACTCACTACAATGGCAGATGATTGAGATTGGACCTAAGATTTAAATTAAATAAGGTAATACAAATGCAATTAAACATATACAATTTAAAACACAAAATTGAAGATAACTATGATGACTAGCATAACACATTCTGGTTAGATTTCATTGATGCAATGTGCACAATAATCTGACATCATTGCAAACAATATATACCTGACCTGAGAGTCACAAGTTATGAACAGGAAAGCTCGGCAAAGATCCTGTCTCTGATCACTATGTGATAATAGTTGTTGATTACTTATTAGTGAGGTCTCACAGTTAAAAAGGCTTTCTACTATTCATATGAGTAAGATGTCAGATATTAGTGTGGCTGGTACTAGAACAATTAAATCCCAATATTAGGTAAATGTTTATGTAAACAAGGAGGAGAGGGAGAGAAAGGGTAAATATAAATAAATAAAATATATTAAATCATATATTTTACTATATTATTATTTTTGTAAAATGTTTTAAGGTTATTCAGCTATATACCAAAATGTGGTTATTTTGCCTCCACAATTACCAAGTTACATCAATGCATAGGTGATGAAGCTCCAGAAAACACCTAGTGAATTCCCGACTAAATCCCAAAGTAGAAGTATACTTTGAAGCAATTATCTAGCTATTCATTCCTTTTAACGTGAAAAAAATATTTTCATGCAAATTAGTAGGCTGGGAATTTCCTTGCATCCAATGACAATCTGATGCAGAAAGTGCTCAAAGTAAGTGGAGGGCCTGCCTGGTGTCAAGAGGGTTTCTTTCCCTCATGTTTCAGTTGAAGTTGCAACTCAGCAACTTTCCACTCATGGCCGAGGAGAAAGTTGATATTTGTAATGCTGTCAAATTGACATTGCAATCCCAAGACTTTCTTCATGAATTCTATAGCAATCAGGTTGAACTCAACAGTACTTTGTGCTTACCTCCAGTTCATTCAACACTCTATCTATACCAAAAATAGTGATGTTTATTAGTGGTTCTTTATGGCTGAGAGAAACAGTTGATTGGTTCATATAAAATCCAGGGATGAAAGGAATCTCTGTTCTTCCCACTTGGCCCGCGTAATGTCCTCCGAGAACAGAGGCTTTGACAGAGACATAGGTGTCCCCACCTGTGCTCAACTCCCGAAACACAGCATCTGGTAGTTCTTTTATCATGACTGTACAGCTGTACTGACCTACAATTAGAAAGGCTCTTTGTAAACATGATAACAAAAGGTGTGTATTATAGATGTCAACACAGTAAACCCTCGTTTAATGGACCTCTTTACAATGGATTTCAGTTATAGATGATCAAATCTGTTGTGGACCAAGTTTGCCGTTTCATGGAATAACCACTAGGTGGATGGAGTTTAGTTTAGGAAATAAACTATTATCTACTGTTCCTATTACTGTACTAATAAAAGCATTTTGAATACTTTGGAGAATTACACATTTGAATAGTGTTTTGCGACCCATTTTAGTTTAGTTTAGTTTGGAGATACAGTGTGAAAACATCAAGTCTGCGCCGCCCAGTGATCACCCCATACATTAGTTCTATCCTACACACTGGGAACAATTCAGTGTGTGTAGGACTGGTTCTATCTTTCCTCCCACGTTGCAAAGACAATGTGCAGTAGTTCTATTCTACACTGTGAATTGTTCCTAATGTGTAAGATAGAACTAGTGTAATGGAGCACCAGGAGGAAACACATGTGGTCACAGGGAGCACCTGAGGTCAGGATTGAACCCATCTTTGGTGCTGTGCAGCAGTGGCTCTTACCAGCAATTCACAGAAGCCAAAGAAACTACAAATTTACAACGTGGGAGGAAACCCATGCTGCTGCAGGGAGCACCTAGGGTCAGGATCGAACTGGGGTCTCTGGTACTGTAAGGTAGCAACTCTACCATGGCGCCACTGTGCCGTTCCGAGGCATTGTGTATTTTGTGTTCTTTACTGTTTATTGTGTAGTATGTGTTTATCGGCTGTTTTACATATTAACCCTCTTATTCGGTTATAACGAACAATCGGCAATAACGGATACCATCTCCCCCGTGAGGACCGTTGTGGCAAGGGTTTACTGTAATTTCAGATTGTAATTGTGGCAAATTTTAAATCCATTCTGATATTGATTTATTTTTTATAAATGCACTGGTTTTTCATTATATTTTCCACAAGCTTGAAATATCTTTAAGGAATACAAAGAAGTAAATTAACCAGTGATATCCAATCCTCAGCATTTTCAATTCCAATCACAGCTTCTCAACAAAGGAACCCGTGAATATTGATATGCATCAAGAGTTGGCAATCTGCAGGCATAAATCTGTAAGAGGCAGCTAATCCTGTCACTCCTCATGAGGTTATAGGCATGGGAAATCAATGCTGGCCTTGCTAGTAAAGGTAACATCTGGAGAAAATTACATTATTTCTGGCAATAATTATTTTAACATTAAAATTGGCGTAGAACAGTGAACGATCATATAATTCTAGAAAAGCTTTTAGACTAATTTACCTGTATCTGCAATGAATTCAGGTTCCACAGAGAAAACAGAGCCTGCAAAGACTTGTAATACAATATTATTAAATCGCACAGAACAGGCAAGGTTTGATTCTGGCTTTAGTTTTGATGTAGCTTTAATCTGAGCAAAACTGCAGTCCCCTGGGCAAATAAAAAGGCATTATATCATTAACGTACAATGGACTACATTTACTTTGAGATAATTTGCCAACAAAATGCTGTCAGCCAGACACAATTCAACATGAGCTCCTGACTTCAACCAAACCAGTAGGGGTGGGGAGAGGAACAGGAAAAGAGGTAGAATGATAATTCAGTTTAACGTAAGCTGTCTGTACTCCTTCATGTGAAGAAAATCCTTCCAATATTGGTGTTAGCATTACTATCCAAGTAGTCTGTTCTTCAAATTCCACCATTTCATACGTGATAGGAGTAGAATTAGGCTATTCGGCCCATCAAGTCTACTGCTCCATTTAATCATGGCTTGTCTACCTTTCCCTCTCAACCCCATTCTCCTGCCTTCTCTCCAAAACCTCTGAAGTTTTTTCTTCAGGATTAACCATTTCTATATTAATTAGAATGTTATGCTCTCTCAGTCACCAACAAATATTTTACTCAATAATGCAAGATCACATTTATTACTCAATCTCCTTCACATGGAAGTTGAGAAGTCAGTGTCTGGTGAAACAGGAGTACACAGTGGAGAATAATTTCACCAGGATGTGCTGACAGGATGTAAATCACTTCCCTTCTAAATCATATATTGCCACTATTATAAATCTGAAAGTGAAAATGTAGAATGTGAATGTTGCAGATAAAACTGTTGGCTGTGACAAACTGGTTCGTTCTTCAAAGAAACGACAAATTTACAGTGTGGGAGGAAACCCATGCTGTTGCAGGGAGCACCTAGGGTCAGGATCGAACTGGGGTCTCTGGTACTGTAAGGTAGCAACTTTACCATGGCGCCACTGTGCCGTGGTTCGTTCTTCTGATGGGCAAGTATAATTACAGCGTCATTGAAATATAGCCCAAGTCTCTTAAGGGTTAAGTCTCTCTACACAATTGTAGTTTCCCATTTGTGGATAGAAAGAATGAGCACTCACCCCTCAGGCTGCTATCTTTGTTCATTGTAGTCACAATAAATCTGTACACATTAAACTTAGGAAGGCCGACAATATGTTTGAAACCGTGAAAGGAAATGGAGGCTTTTCCTACACCGGTAACTGTGAGCTGAAATGGATATGGGAGAATTATTGCACAAAATGCACTAACAAATCCAAGGCATAGTTCTTATCTGAAAATAGTGCACGCAATTTATGTTGAAATGCTGAAGGCTTCAGTACACTTACATTTTTACGAGTTTCTGTTTTAGTTTGACAATTAGTAATATAAGCACAATGTGAACAATGTAATGAGAATTTATGACTCATTTCTAAGATGACAGATGGGTTGAAGGAGGAAAGAGATCATTCTAGCCTCTTACTATTTTTTGATAAACATTTAACAAGAACAATTTTTGTGAGTAAGTAATTTCTACTAAGAATACAAGCTAAAAGGTATGTTCAAGAGGAACTGCAGATGTTGGAAAATCGTAGGTAGACAAAAATGCTGGCGAAACTCAGCGGGTGAGGCAGCATCTATAGAGCGAAGGAAATAGGCGACGTTTCGGGTCTGAAGAAGGGTCTCGACCCGAAACGTCGCCTATTTTCTTCGTTCCATAGATGCTGCCTCACCCGCTGAGTTTCTCCAGCATTTTTGTCAAGCTAAAAGGTAAATAGTTTTCCCTTAACTTGTTACAGTAGCTCTCAATGAATTACTTATCTCTATCAGACACGGTTATCCAAAAGTAAAATGATGATTTTATTTTTTATTTTTGTCTTGTTAAATGTATGTCTTGAGTTAGTTTTTATTATTATTTTTTAGCTGTGTATATGTGGGGGGTGGTGGGGGGGCTGTGGGGGAAACCGTTTAAATCTCTTCCCTGTGCGGGGACCCGACTATTCCCTGTCGGGTCTTGGATGTCGTTGGGCCTAACATCGTGGAGCCGGCGGCGACCTCCGGCCGGGACTAACCTGGGGGCTCCAGTTGCAGAGCCTGCGGAACTGACATCGCTGCGGAGCTGGCCAACTTCGGAGCGGGAAGAGTTGTGATGGCGTGCGGCTGCGACCCGACTTTTGGAGTTCGGAGGCACCAGCCGCAGACCCGGTGGACAGGAACATCGGGAGCTCCAAGTCCCTGGTGGGAGACCGCTTTTCCGAGCTCCGCAACGGCGACTTCTCCCGCTGGAATCGCGGGTTTAAGGACATGGAGCCGGGGCCTAACATCGCCCGGCGTGGCTTAAACGGCCTCAGGACTTACCATCGCCCGCCGGGGGCTTTAACATCGGAGCCCCAGTTCACCTCGACACTGCAGTTGGACTGCTGGACCACGGGAGAAGGAACAAAGGGAAGAGATAAAGACTTTGCCTTCCATCACAGTGAGGAGATGTTGGAGACTCACTGTGATGGATGTTTATGTAAACTGTGTTAAGTGTGGGTCTTGGATTGTTTTGTAATGTAAAAAAACTGTAGAAATAATATTTCGTTCAAACCTAGGTTTGAATGACAATAAATTGCATTCTATTCTATGATAGCCTTACCTCTCTGTAGGTTTTCACAATTCCTGGAATTTCGTAATAGACAGTGGTCGACCCTGTGCCCCTGGTAACTCCCAATCCTGTGCCACTATCGATCTGCAGAACTTCATTTGATAAGACATACCAGTTCCCAGGCTCACCTAAATTAATGGTTCAGTATGTAAGTAGCTTTGAAAAGATTCAGCAAAAACACTCATTCAGCATTCTGGCAGACCACTCGGAACACATCAGTCACAGAAACAATTTCAACTGTAATATTCCGCATTTGTTAAAAATTATAAGCAAGGGAAAGGTAATGGAAAATATTTATGTTATAAATATTAAGTCCTTCAACATGCTATTATAAAAAAGTTACATTTTACCACTCCAATGTGTGTGGCATTTAGGGTTCCAAACAATCCGTTGGACCCACTGATGAGAATGTTTTCTTCCTCGAGCAGCTATGGGGATTATAAATACTGTACTGTAAATTATAATTATTGCACAAAGCAGGCAACCACAAAGCAAAGTGCAGCACCATGACACATGTAGATAGATCCGATTTGCCATGACTATGGTACATACATAGGGAGAAACAGTTTGCAGAATTTCCTATGATTATCAGGTAGTTCAGCAATAATTAACCAACTGCAATACATAGAACAGTACAACACAGTAACGGGTCCTTCGGCCCACCATGTCCGCACCAACCGTGAAGACACCACATCCGCCGGTACGTGGTCTATATCTCTCCATTTACCGCCTGTTCATGTGTCCATCTACATACATCAGTCATAAGCATTACCCTAAGCAAGCTACTGGCCTGCTGAGAGCTTCCAGGATTTTCTGCCGTTATTAGCAGTAATAGAATCCTTGCTTCTGAGAATGTTGAGAGTTCAAGTGTCTCTCAAGACTTGAACATTTAACATGGGATGACATTCCAGTGCCATGGAGAGGGGTAATGACTATTCTAGTTGCAGTCATTTGGATGAGATGGTAAATGGCTCTTCTCTACCCTCTCATGATTTTGGGGGTTGGAGGGAAGCTAGCCAAGGAAAATTTACCTTACGTTGAAGAGTTGAGAAGTCATAGAAAGACATAGTCATCCAGCACAGAAACACTCTTCGGCCCAACTGGTCCACGCCGACCAAGATAGCACATCTGACGTAGTCCCATTTGCCTGCATTTGTCCATATCCTTCTAAACTGTTCCTACCCATGTACTGTCCAAGTGTATTTTAAATGTTACCATTGTACCTACCTCAACTACCTCCTCTGGCAGCTCATTCCATACACCCACCAACCTCTGAGTGAAAAAGTTGTCCCTCAAGTTCCTATTAAATCTTCTACCTCTCACCTTAAACCCATGTCCTCTGGTTATTGAATCTTCTACACTGGATAAAGGATTCTCCTCAACATTTTATACACCTTTATAAGATCATCTCTTAGCCTCATGCGCTCCAAGGAATAAAGTCTTAGACTTAGCTTTGGCCCTCGAGTCCTGGCAAAATCTTCGTAAAACTTCTCTGCACTCTTTCCGGGGTTAATGACATCCTTCTTACAGGAGGGTGACCACAACTGAAGACAATACTTCAAATGCAGTCTCACCAATGTCTTGTACAACTGTAACACAACATCTCAATTTCTATACTCAATACCCTAAAAATTGGCCAAGTGTGTCGGAAAATCAATCAAAACAGAATACTTTGTTGATAGATTGTAAATATTCCAGAAAACCATGGACTGTGCTATTTGAAGCCTTCAAACCAATTAGATTAAATTCTTCTTTTCAGACAGATGACTAACCTTCCTGATTCACCAGGACGCTGGAGAAACATATGACATCACTCAGTACCACGTGTTCTGATATGTTGGGCCAGATGGCGTACTGGATAGGTATGGGGATGTAGTCAGCAATGCCAGGATGCTTGTTGTCCCAAACTGCCAGTATGGTCAATCCTACATTGGCAGCTTGAGCCACATAGGTGTTATTACTGGTGCCCGGTCCAATCAGCAGCAGATCATCCCTACATTGATTTTGAGCAAACACATTAACATTTCAGGCAATGTTTATAAAATTGTTACTTTCAAATTTTATTCCTGTCACATTTTCACTTTAATCAAATGTAATTAAACATGTAAATATGAATGGTGAACTGTGGAATTAGGTTGACAACTTTGCCAAAGGAAATCCATTTGGTAATGATAACTTCAGGCTGATCTGCATTATGTAGTGGAATCATAATCTGCCTGTCACCGGGTTGGGCTCTGTACAATCAGTTAAGGCAGTGATTCACCTCACAAAGTAAATCAACATTTGTCACAAATAAGCACCTTCCATAACTTTGTTCTAGGAAAAAAATCATATCACTTTGGTACCCAGAGCAACACAATAAAGATTCAGCAGATATCTAAGAAATACATTTTAAGTTTGAACCATCTTCAGGCATTGTATTCAATTTATTGTCATTATCTCACATTTCGTTGTCTCTAATATGAGATAATGACAATAAAGTGAATACAATACAATACAAAAATGGGTGAGAAATCTATGGGCTCCAGTGTACTCCTGCTATAACTCCAGTGTACTGCTGTAACTCCAATGGATGAGTGAAAATGGCCTACTCCTGCACCTATTGTCTAAAATGATGCCAGAGATGTGGAGTGTAAGGGGCCATTTATTTTTTAGATGCCACTGCCAGCAGCACCATCATCTCCAGGGATCAGCGTGTGTCAGCAGGACATTCCTGACCCTGCAGTGTGGAAGATGCTTCTCTCCATCCCACTTGCTTTAGTACAAACTGAATAGTTTCTACAACTTCAGAAAACTGAACTGACAGCAGTCGAGTTTCCCAGGATGCATTCTGGGTGAGAACGAAGGATTATTAGACAAGAGGATGTTGGCCTCCAACCAGGGGCGGAAGGCCAGAGGGGACACGTCCCCCCCATGTTTTGGTAGCGAGTTCCGCTCTTGCCTACAGCCATTATCATCAACGATTCTTGGGTAAACCATTTACAAGTTAATGTCAATGCATTCATAGGTCAATCTGGATCTCAGCTCAAGTCTGCATAGCAAATGTTTCAGCTCAAACAAAATGTACAACTTTGCTCAGTGATCGTGTTTCTCCTCTATTCCACACTCTTTATACCATAGGGGCACAGCAAATAAATATAACTTGGAAGATGCAGTTCTAACATAAATGGTAGTATGCTCTGCCAAAGACATTGTGGAATGCAGGTGCCAAGTTCAATCAGTGTTTGCTTTGGTGAATGGGAAATCTCAAATGACCTCGTGCAACCTGACTGGAACAGTAAAGATTGGGCAGAGAGTACATTTAATATACCAAACCCCAACAAAAATATCCTGGTTGTTAACAATGAACAATGTTAACAATGAAGTAACTAAAAAAAATCAGCAATTGTGCAAGTTTAATCTCAACGAGGAACCAGCAAGATTGTGTAAGAAAGAACTGCAGATGCTGGTTTAAATCAAAAGTAGACACAAAATGCTGGAGTAACTCAGTGGGTGAAGCAGCATCTCTGGAGAGAAGGAATGGGCGACATTTCACAAGGACATGGCAGACCAATTGAATATAACTACTTTGGTTCTGTCTTCACTAAGGAAAATATAAATAATCTGCAGGGGAAATAGCAGGGGACCAGGGGTCAAATGAGATGGAGGAACTGAGTGAAATCAAGGTTAGTCGGGAAGTGGTGTTTGGTAAATTAAATGGATAAATCCCCAGGACCAGATAGGCTGCATCCCAGAGTGCTTAAGGAAGTAGCCCCAGAAATAGTGGATGCATTAGTGATAATTTTTCAAAACTCTTTAGATTCTGGAGTAGTTCCTGAAGATTGGAGGGTAGTTAATGTAACCCCACTTTTTAAAAAGGGAGGGAGAGTGAAAACGGGGAATTACAGACCAGGTAGTCTAAGATCGGTAGTGGGGAAAATGTTAGTCAGTTATTAAAGATTTGGAAAGTGGTGAAATGATTGGACAATGTCAGCATGGATTTATGAAAGGTAAATCATGTCTGACGAATCTTATAGAATTTTTCGAGGATGTAACTAGTAGAGTGGATAAGGGAGAACCAGAGGATGTGTTATATCTGGACTTTCAGAAGGCTTTTGACGAGGTCCCACATAAGAGATTAGTTTGCAAACTTAAAGCACACGGTATTGGGGGTTCAGTATTGATGTGGATAGAGAACTGGCTGGCAGACAGGAAGCAAAGAGTAGGAGTAAATGGGTCCTTTTCACAATGGCAGGCAGTGACTAGTGGGGTACCGCAAGGCTCAGTGCTGGGACCCCAGCTATTTGCAATATATATTAATGAATTGAATGAAACATCTCCAAGTTTGCAGATGACACGAAGATGTCGGGGCAGCGTTAGCTGTGAGGAGGATGCTAGGAGGCTGCAAGGTGACTTGGATAGGTTGGGTGAGTGGGCAAATGCATGGCAGATGCAGTATAATGTGGATAAATGTGAGGTTATCGGCCGATTAGGAAAAGGGGATACGCAACGAGACCTGGGTGTCATGGTACACCAGTCATTGAAAGTAGGCATGCAGGTGCAGCAGGCAGTGAAGAAAGCGAATGGTATGTTAGCATTCATAGCAAAAGGATTTGAGTATAGGAGCAGGAAGGTTTTACTGCAGTTGTACCGGGCCTTGGTGAGACCACACCTGAGTATTGCGTACAGTTTTGGTCTCCTAATCGGAGGAAAGACATTCTTGCCATAGAGGGAGTACAGAGAAGGTTCACCAGACTGATTCCTGGGATGGCAGGACTTTCATATGAAGAAAGACTGGATAGACTCAGCTTGTACTCGCTGGAATGGAGGGTTGAGGGGCGATCTTATAGAAACTTACAAATTTCTTAAGGGGTTGGACAGGCTAGGTGCAGGAAGATTGTTCCCGATGTTGGGGAAGTCCAGAACAAGGGGTCACAGTTGAAGGATAAAGTGGAAGTCTTTTAGGACCGAGATGAGAATTATTTTTTTCACACAGAGAGTGGTGAGTCTGTGGAATTCTCTGCTACAGAAGGAAGTTGAGGCCAGTTCATTGGCTATATTTAAGAGGGAGTTAGATGTGGCCCTTGTGGCTAAAGGGATCAGGGGGTATGGAGAGAAGGCAGGTACAGGATACTGAGTTGGATGATCAGCCATGATCATATTGAAGGCTCGAAGGGCCGAATGGCAAACTCCTGCACCTATTTTCTATGTTTCTATGTTGAGACCCTTCTGTCCAAAGAAGGGTCTCGACCCGAAATGTCACCCATTCCTTCTCTCCAGAGATGCTACCTCACCCACTGAGTTACTCCAGCTATAGATTGTACCTAGATAAGGAGAAACTAATCATGTACAGAAAAAGTAAACCAAAAAGGTAAACCAAAGAAAAATATTAATCACGCACTCTTAAAATGCTTTATATTATTACTGGCGAAATGTGGGAAAAGACATGTCTTTTGGGTTATAAGTTAACAAACAGCCCCGCCTGGAGGGAGTTTGAATGGAAAACTAGAATGAGAGTATTTAAGACTCCTCTTATGTTAGCAAGATACAGCAACACCTCAGATTTATGCTGGAGACAATGCGGGAAGATTGGCGATCATACCCATATTTTTTGAGATTGTCCCAAATTGTATCAATATTGGAGAGACATTCAGGCGGAGATCAAGCTAATCTTGGGGTGGATTTACCTCTGGAGCCGGCATGTTTCACACTAGGAGATACTCCAGAAAATATAGATATCAAAAATCAGACATACTTGCTTGGGGTGTTGCTGTTGATTGCAAAGAAGATGATTAGTGTCATGGAGAAATGTAAAGCCACCAAATGTTCAACAGTGGAGGGAAAGACTGAAAAGCGTATATTTGATGGAAAGTATAACAGCTAAGCTCCAGTTAAGGACTGATGCTTTCAACATTATTACTACAACTGCCAATAATACACCGGTATTACTTAAACTGCCAAGACTAATTAAGGACACAATTTCTCCATAGCCGCAGTGGAGGGGAGGAGTTCGACTGGTAATGTATACGTGTATTTGGAACCATATGTACAGTCATGATTGTGACTGTGTATAAGTACGCACAATGACAAAATAAGTTCTTCAAGTGGCATACAAGTGTCTGGTTTAACATAACGGGTGATTATATATTAAGTAGGATTAAATATGATGAGCTTGCTTGGGTGCCTGTGAATGTGATGCTTCTGCGACAGAACTCTAGGATGATCTGATGTGATGCTGACAGCTGCTGTGTGATTTGTATATCTTGTTTGTACGTGTACTTTGTCTTGTTAATAAATGTTGAGTGCAAAAAAAAAAAACAAAAAAATGCTTTCTACTTAGCTCTAATCAAATGAAGTTAATCAGATTTTCTTAAAACACTAAAGCATTATATTTAGATAGAGCTTTAAATCAATTTTATAAAAGAACTGGTTCCTTTAATCTTTCATTTAAGATAACAATATCAGTTATTTCTTGCTCACCTGTTAAGAGCTAAATATAATTCTGTATTGTGTGCATGAAACTGGTCTCCACTGAGATCATAAAAGTTGACTGTGAAAGTCAATGTCATTCCAAGAGGAAGGGCAGTCAGTTCTTCATTCTTGGTTATGTACAACATTGGACTGGTCACAATACTGAGGTATGCCACTGGAGCCACCTAATATTACAATGGTAATTAATATCTATGATAACTGCATGTGAAAAAGTATTTAAAATTACCGTAAATCTTGATTAATATCTGTTAAATACATCAACTTTTCACAATCTTTTTGGTAGGTACTCCGACTCTGATGAGAATGTATTTATTCATTATACCTATGAGTTTCTTTTAAAAAGAAATTGAAATAATTGAACAGTTTAAATGGAGAAATGTTGCTGCTATAGTCGAGAGAAGGTTTATTTCTGAAATAATAGCAGTATTCCAAAGGTCTGGTTTGCCAATAAATCGTTCATGAGCATTACACAATATTTGTTGATATATTTGCCTGCTGCATAATAAGGGTAACCTCAGAATCTGTGTGAGGGACTCTCCAAGGCATAACATTCCTGAAAGTTGTTAGATGGAAGTCCTAAACCTAATCCCCAGGCCCAAATATTTGCGTTTATAATAAAGGAGCATTATCTTTGATGTAACTATTCCATAGTAGAGATGCAAGATCGCCCAGACGACCTGCTCTACACCGCTGCCTGCTGACGTTCATTAGAACTACTGGCAGGATCGATCAATGAGCTGTGAGGGACTAACGGTCGAGTGTTAGCACATCACAGATGCTTTTCATCTCAAAATTACAATCTAAAACAATCTTCTACCACCAGCCTCTTCTTCCATCAATGAAGCCAATTCTATATTAAGACAGCTAGCTTCCCGTGGATGCGATCTAACCTTCCCATGCAGCCTGCTATGCGAAGCCTTGTCAAAGATCTTTTTTTAAATTTATTTTTAATTTTAATATATTTTTTTATTAAAGGTAATCAATTACAATGCTTCAAACAACTTTATATCAAATTAATTCAATTTGCATTAAGTAAAACACTAGTAATACTTATCTACTATTTTTTTTAGAAATAATGATAGAGAAAGAATAGAACAGTTATAAATCATTAAGAGAGTGATTAAATAATAATTTGATTATATATAAGAAAGAAAAGAGAAACGAAAAAAAAAAAAAATAAATAAATAAAAAAAAATTGAGAAACCACAATATGTATTATTAATAACACTACTACAAGTGATAGTATCAATAAAGACATATATGTTAATTCCAATATAAAAATGAATTATTCTCACCAAATCCCGCAGGGTGCACGCCGAGCTGTGTTGCCAAGAACAGCTACTTCTCTAAATACTGTATATATGGAGACCATATCTGTTCAAAAGAATTATACTTGTCCAATAGGACAAATCTAATTCTTTCCAGATGTAACGTCTCCATCATCTCTGTTGCCCACATTTTGGTTGTGGGGGATAATGTTCCCTTCCAAAATTTCAATATGATTTTTTTCCCAATTATCAAACAGTAATCAAAGAAATTTCTTTGATTTACTGTAAGTGATAGATGTAAATCCGGAATTCCAAATATTATTAGCTTTGGGTTAGGGTCCAATTTAACTTTGATGACTTCAGAAATAACTTTAAAATTTTCTGTCCAGTAATAATTCAATTTAGGACATGTAACGAAACTATGTATTAAATTTGCCTCTGCTTTCTTGCACTTATCACAAATAGCGGAGAGATTCGGAAAAATACTATTTAATTTAGTTTTCGAATAATGTAACCTATATAATACTTTAAATTGTATCAGTATATGTCTGGCGTTTAATGAACACCGGTGTATTCGTTGTAGACTTTCTTCCCAGTTTTCTTTTGTTATAGCCAATCCCATTTCATTTTCCCATGCTTGACGATATTTCCGTTATTGGATTCTCCTTATCCAAAATGATGTTATATATATAGGCTATTAATTTTTCTGTATTTGGATATAAATTAAACAGTTCGTCTAACAATCCTGCTTCTTTATTTTTATAATCTTGTGTATTGGATTTAATATAATCTCTAATTTGTAAATACCTAAACAAATGTTGTGGAGACAATCCATAAATATCTTGTAACTCCTGGAATAAAAGAAATTTTCCTTTTCTATAAAGGTGTTCTATCCTTGTAATTCCTAAATCATCCCATTGTTTAAACCCCCCATCTAATATAGCAGGTTTAAACGATGGATTATTCATAATTGGTAATCTAAATGAGAGATTATCCAAATGTAGAGTCTTAACTATTTGTTTCCAAATACGTCTATTATTATATATTATTAGGTTGTCTTTATAATTTTTTTTTTGTACTTCCGTTGGTGCAAAAATTATCGAACCTACATTGAAAGGTAGACAGTCTTCCTTTTCTATATTTAACCATGTCGGTTCATGATCCATATTTACCCACCAGAAATTCATATTCTTAATCTGAACAGCCCAAAAATAATATAAAAAGTTTGGAAGTGCTAATCCTCCATTTATCTTAGCTTTGCATAGATGTTTTTTATTTATTCTGTGATTTTTATAATCCCAAATAAAACTATTGACAATATTATCAATTAAAAAAAAAAAAGTTTTCGGAAGAAAAAAAGGAATAGCCTGAAACAAATATAACAACTGTGGTAGAAATACCATCTTTATGGCACTTATTCTACCAATCATGGATATAGGAAGTGTTTTCCAATATAAAATATTTTTTCTAAGTTTATCTAATAGTTGAGGATAGTTGGATTTTATTAATGAGTTATGAGTTTTAGTTACGTTAATCCCTAAATATTTAAGTTTGTCTGTAACTACTTTTAATGGGTATTGTTGTAATGTATTTAGATTTATTCCTGTTATTGGCATAATCTCGCTTTTATCCCAATTAATCCTATACCCAGAAAATGCACCAAACTTAGTTATAATGTTTAGCAGGTTGGGAATACTAATTTCCGGTTTTGTAATATAAATCAAAACATCATCTGCATATAAAGAAATTTTATTAATTGTTGTATCAGTATTATAGCCATATATTTCAGGTTCAGATCTAATTTTTTCCGCCAATGGTTCTATCACCAATGCGAACAATAAGGGTGATAACGGACATCCCTGTCTGCATCCCCTAGAGAGTTTGAATTTGGCTGATAAAATTTGGTTAGTCAAAATTCTTGCCATAGGATTCGAGTATAAAATTCTTACCCATTTACAAAATCTATCCCCCAATTGAAACTTTTCCATTATATTAAATAAATACATCCATTCCACCTGATCAAACGCTTTTTCTGCATCTAGTGATATAACCGCTAGTTCCGTATATCGTATTCTTTTTGAATATATAATATTAAACAAACGTCTGAGATTATGGGATGAGTAACGTTTTGGGATAAAACCTGTTTGATCATAATGTATTAATTTAGAGATCACTAAACTTAATCTCCTAGATAAGACCTTAGTTAATATTTTTTGGTCTGTATTTAAAAGGGCAATCGCTCTATATGATCCTAGGATCTTCCAAATCCTTATCTACTTTAGGGATGAGTGTAATTGTGGATTCATTTAGAGATTCTGGTAATTTTCCTTGGTCATATGCATATCTATACATTATTTGTAATCTTGGAGAAATCAGATCTTGAAATTTTTTATAAAATTCTGCACTCAGGCCATCTGGGCCCGCTGCTTTTCCGTTCTTTAGCGAACTAATTGATTCTATAATGTCTTTTACTGTTATTTCAGCATTTAACAATTCTCTACCTTCCTGATCTAAGCTATTGATTTGACATTCTTGTAAAAATATTTCCATACTATCTGTTTGTCCTGTTAGTTTTGACGAATAAAGATTTTTATAATATTGTAAAAATCTATCATTAATATCTTTTGGAGTAATTAATATATTTCCATACTCAGATCTAATTCCGTGTATCATCTTCTCATCTTCTAATTTTCTAAGCTGTCGTGCTAGTAATTTTTGTGGCTTATCTACAAATTCAAAATACACTTGCTTAGTTTGTTGAAAAAGTTTAATCACTTGATTAGAATATATTTTATTTAATCTATATTTTACTGATGCAATTTTATTACTTAACTCTTTGGAAGGCTGTTTTATATTTTCATTATCTAGACGTTTTATCTCATTTTCTAAATTTTGTTCTATTTTTCGATTTTCTTTATTGAGATGTGCTTGTGCGGATATTATTGCGCCACGCATGAATGCCTTAAATGTGTCCCAAAATAGTGATGGAGAAGTTTCAGGATTATCATTAGTTTCAAAAAATAATTTAATCTGATCCATCACATATTTACAACAGTCATTGTCCTTTAATATCTGAGGGTTAAATCTCCAGGTAGTAGTTTTATTAGATATATCTTTTAATTTTATCTTAAATGTTAATGGCGCATGATCCGAGATGATAATATTATGATATTTTGCGTCATACGTAAAAGGAAGTAATTTAGAATCTATTAAAAAATAATCTATCCTCGAATAGGTTCCATGTACGGGCGAGAAAAAAGAATATTCTCGTCCGGATGGATTATCTAACCTCCAGATGTCTTTAATATTAGATGTATTGATAAAAGCATTTATGAATTTACTTGATTTCGAGGCAGCTTTCCTTTTTGCAGATGATCTATCTAGATAGTTATCTAAAGTACAATTTAAATCACCTCCAATTATTAAATTGTGTTGAGTGGATATAGGAATATTATTAAATATTTTCTTAAAAAATAGTGGATTATCAAAATTAGGGGCATATATATTCATTAAAATTACCTTTTTTGAATATAATTCCCCTGTAATTATTACATATCTGCCTTCTTTATCCTCTATAATAGAACTTTGTATGAAAGGTATACCTTTGCGAATAATTATTGCAACTCCTCTAGATTTATGAATAAATGTAGAATGATACACCTTAGAAATCCATTTAGCTGTTAATCTATGTTGAGCATCTTTTTTAAGATTAGTCTCTTGAAGGAAAATGACATCTGTCTTCAATCTGTTCAACTGAGCTAACACCTTTCCCCTTTTAATTGGTTCATTAATTCCTTTTACATTCCAACTGCAGAAGGTTACTCCATCACCCCCAGTCTTCACCTTTATATCATGCATTTTACTATTAGGGTGGCTTTTTTTGGAGTAGCCTTCTTGACTCCCCCAGCTCCCCGTTGCACCCGGACATCAAACCAATGAGAATTTCTATCCACCTTAATCCGCATCTATGTCTTCTTAAACTAAATACACAATATCCTTCACATCTACATTCAAATAATATATAATATAAGATCAATAAAAAACAAAAACAATAAGAAATATCAATAATTAAAAAAAAAGTAAAGGGTGTTAATAGGGTGCTCAGAAAAAAAAGAAACTACACTTGTATAGTGTGTAGTATGTGAAGGTGAAAGCCACACTAACGTGGCCATTAATCTAAAGACTTCCGTTTTTTTAATAAAAAAAAAAGATGTTAATTATACCAGCTCCTATCTCAAATGCTATATATATTGGGGTGGGGTACTAACTTTATATACTTAATACTTAGTAATTATTTCTATTATTCATATTACTATTTGCTAATTACTAATATCAATTGTATTTAATACTATAATATGTAATACTATTATCATGGAATAATTAAATATTTTCTAATAATTAATACAGAACTACAACTAAATGTCCATTATTCCACTTCCTTCTAAGTGAGTATTTCATAACCACAGGTCGATGATAAAAGTTCAGTCCTCTCCTTCTCCCTCGGGTTCTTCCTCCGCGTCTTCTCTCTCTTCATCTTCTGGCTTCTGCTGTATGCCTCGGGCGAATTTCAATGCTTCAGTATACTTAACGAAACGATATTCCTTGTCATCATAAGTTACTCTCAGTGTTGCTGGGTACATCAAGCCATATCTCAGATCCTTAGTATTCTGTAAATTCCTCAGGATACCTTTTGTTTCTTTAAATAGTGATCTTTTCTTGGCCACTTCTGCTGGGTAGTCTCTAAAAATACTGATGTTGTCTCCCTCGTATTTCAGGTTTCTCTTTTTTATTATTATCTTCATCATTTCTTCGAAGACATGGTCAAAGGCCACTTTTACAATCATTTGTCTGGGCGATGAACCTATCCCAGGGGCCCGTCTTAGAGCCCTATGTGCACGGCTCAACAGGGGTTCATGATCCAAATTCAGAATATCCATTAAAAGTTTTGCAACAAATTTTCGAGGATCTTGACTCCCCTCACGACCTTCGCTCAGACCAACTATACGCAAATTTTTACGGCGTTGGCGTCCCTCCAGATCAATACATTTCTCGTTTGTTTTACGTAATAATTCTAAGAGGCGTTTGTTCTCGGCACGGAGTTTTTCGGTCTCCTTAGTATTCACTTCAGCAATCTTAGTTAGCTCTTTAATTGCTTCGCCTTGTTGGTCTAGCGAAATTATAGTAGGATCTATCTTGTCATCCAGCTTTCTTTCCATCCCAGCAGCTATATCCTTTACCTCCTCAATTTGAGTTTGTAACTCGGCATTAGCCTTTTCCTTCCACTCATCCATCATACTTTTTACTGTCGTTATAACTTGTTTTATTAAGTCTTCTTTATTTTTCTCGTGAGACACCAGCATATCCGCTTTTAAACTTTTTATCTCCTCCATATACTCCTTCCTCTGCTTCTTTATCTCCTCCATATACTCCTTCCTCTGCTTCTTTATCTCACCTAGAATGGTAGTCTTGAGTTCCTCCATTTCAGCTTTCCTCTGTGAGACATCTTCTTGAGAAGCAGAAGCAGCACCCGAGCTGAGGCCAGTTTCCCTTCTCGTAGATTTTTTTCCAGTGGTGGGGGGAGGGGAGCGCTGGGTCATAATTTCTTCTTAAAATCGCGCGCCTGATGACGTCACGCACCTTTTAAACGCTACCGGAGCCGTTCGCAATCGATCTCCTGTGGTAAGTGCGTTTGTTTGACCCTTTTACCCCCGTTTTAAATTCAGTTTTTTGCGGAGCTGTAATGGCGCGATTCCACTCACATCGTGGCGCCAACCGGAAGCCTTGTCAAAGATCTTGCTGAAGTTCATATAGACAATGTCTACATCCTTGGCCTTGTCAACCTTCCAGGTGACTTCTTCAAAAAACTCCTGAGACACTATCTCCTACGTGTTGACTATCCCTAATCAGCCTAAGGCTATCCAACTGCATATATATCTTATCCCTCAGAATCCTCTACAGTAACACAGATGTTAGACTCACTGGTCTATATTTCACAAGCTTTTCCTTGCAATCCTTTGTAGAGGCACAATATTAACCACCCTCCAGTCACCTGGCACCTCACTCATGTCTAACGATGACTCATATCTCCATCAAGACTCCTGTAATTTATTTTACTCATCTGTGTTATTTAAAACTCCATCTCCATTTTGTCTATTGATATTACATATTGTTGTGATCAGGACTTTGCTGTACACATTATCAAACTTCATTTTTGGACGCCATCAAAGAGTTTCACTGAATAAATCCATTTTTAATTTCACGTCAGAAACTAATGATCATTTTACTCGGGTTATAATTAATTGCATAATGAAATAGTAAAAAGCTTACCCTCACTCCAGTTACAATGGTTTGGTTCAATCCAAAGTATTCGCGCGATGTTACTGTCAGGGCAGAAGAACCAGTTCTGTGTCCGGACATCAAAAGTCCATGCCCATCCTCCATAATCACAGACTTATTATTTGGACATTTGCGTACTTCGTAGCTCACAAGAGCTTTCCCATCCCTGTTCATTCCAGACAGAGAGCTTTAGAAGTACCTGATTCTGTGATATACTTTAAACCTTATCCATTAAAAGAAACGGCTTCAAGAGAACAAGAAACAGCAATTTTCATAATTTCACACATTTAAATATTATTTCCTGAGGAGCAGGTCGGTGCAACACATTATATGTCGGCTTTCAACTCTTAAAACTCGGCTCCATCAGCCTAGTCTATTCTGATGAAAACTTTCCATATTTGCTGTCCGCATGGCCGAATTGTGATATCAGGTAGTTACGGAAGATAGACACAAAATGCATGACTAACTCAGCATTCATTTGGTGTGAGAAAGTTCATGCAAAATTACCACAGCTTCAGAATTAAAGACTAAAGTAAATTGGCCGAACTAAAGGGAAAATGATGAAAGTGAATATTATGTTTAAGTCATAAATGCATCACTGGATAACACCTTCCATTTATATACTGGGTACTTGTTTGATATTCAATTTAGAATGTTGGCATTGGTGTTTGAAATGGATGTTTTATTTTCTATGATGAAAGCAAAGGTTTAAAAAAAAGCAACTTGGATTTTACACTTTGTTTCCATTGCCAAGTTAATGAGTACATAAACAGCAATCTGTCACTGACACACTGAGTGGAAGCTGAGGAGGGGTTGGGCAGCATTGTTACGGACACAGTTACTGCCCCGGTTGAGAAGTTGGTGCTGCTCACCCTCCTACACTTGTACTCCTTGGGCAATGTGAGTCCAAGAAAGAAGAGACTCACCGAGACGTTTGTAACTTCAATTGGGAATTTGGTGACATGAGGACTTCCTCTGCTGGCAGAGAGAGAGGTAAGAGCTGTAGTATTCCAAACACCTGCATCAAGGAGAATATGTTGTCATTAATCTAGGTGCTGGTATTATTATGTCACATACTTGAAAAAAGCAAATATAAAACTCCTATTATTTTTCAGTTTTTGCAAAGATGCTTTCCAGTTGTATTTTTCCGCAGTAACTAACTGGATTCAATCAGATCAAAATGATAGGAATTATATTTCATAATAACTAATTTACCATGATTACATTTCCTGTTGTACTGTAGAAAGTACACAGATTTTATTCAATTATTATTCTCATAATATTATAGATTCTACGAATAATTTAGATATACAGGGACTGGGTTCTCAATTGTGCATATTTTACGTCAGAAATGAACAATTTTATCATATATTTAAAAACTGTTGGAAAATGAACTGAATTCAGAGTCAAATGGCATGGCCCTTCAGCCCAGCTTGCCCACGCCAACCAAGATACCCCAACTATTCTAGTCCCACCTGCCCACTTAGGGGCCATATTCCTCTAAATCTTTCTTATCCATGCACCCAGTTCATCAGTCATAAGAGCAGAATCAGGCCATTCGATCCATTGAGTCTACTCTGCCATTCAATCATGGCTGATCTATCTTTCCCTCTCAACCCCATTCTCCTGCCTTCTCCCTGTAACCTTTGACACCCTAACTACTCAAGAATCTGTCAATCTCCATTTTAAAAATACCAATGATGACGTCTGTGGCAATTAATTCCACAGATTCATCACCCTCTGACCAAAGACATTACTCTTCTTCTCCTTTAGTAAAGGCACATTATTTTATTCTAAGGCTGTGCTCTCTGGTCCTAGACTCTCCCACCAGTGGAAACAATCTCTCCACATCCACTCTATCCAGGCCTTTCACTATTCGGTAAGTTTCAATGAGGTCCCCCCTCAACCTTCTAAACTCCAGCGAGTACAGGCCCAGTGCCATCAAACGCTCATCATATGTTAACCCAATCATCCCTTGGATCATTCTCATAAACCTCTTCTGGACCCTCACCAAAGCCAGCACATCCCTCCTCAGATATGGGGCCCAAAACTGCTTGAATTCACAAAGTGCTGTTTTTACCAATGCCTCATAGCCTTAGCATTACCCTGTATTCTGGTCCTCTCAAAATAAATGCTAACACTGCATTTTCCACTTTTACTACCGATTCAACTTGCAATTTAATCCGTTGGAAGAAACTGCAGATGCTGGTTTAAACCAAAGATAAACACATGAAGCTGGAGTAACTCAGTGGGTCAGCTGATCTAACACATTTCAGAGTTCATTCTAAACTGGCTCCAATTATTAAATTACACCCAAAAACCTTTTACGTACCATAATCTGAATCTCATCAGAAAACATGTCAACGTATTTTTCAAACTGTCCTGCAGATGGATCCTGTGCGTTTACCGTGACCTTCAAACCCGTTTTCCCTTGTGCTCGGCTGTGCAGCAACATGGCAAAATTATGCTCTGCGGAGAGCTCCAAGGAAATCTATAAATGAAGCACAAAACATGCAGAAGTATTATTCACATGCAGCTAGTGTTTTAAAATCTATTCACTATTATTAAAGTTAGCCCATAAGCCTGCCATTATTGTAGCTCAAAGGGATGGTTGGGTTTTGCCTGGTCTCAGTAGAATTGGTCAGTCTAAACATGCCAAGTGGGAGGAGGCATTTTATAATTAAAAATAAAATCTTCAATTCTAGCCTTGCATATCCTCCAAAACCTCAATTAATTGTATGATGTTCTAATGCAGAAGAGCAGGAATTTCAGCACAATGACAAGAGAGTCAAGAGTAGAAACAGAGAACTGCAGATGCTGGTTAATACACAAAGTGCACACAAAGTATGCACAGATCACAGAGTGCTGGAGTAACTTAGCAGGTCAGGCAGCATCTGTGGAGAACATTGATAGGTGACGTTTCTGGTTGAGGCCCTTCTTTAGACTATGAGATGGGAGGCAGAAGAAAGCTGGAAAAGAGGAGAGGCAGAACAAAGCTAGACAGGTAATAGGTGGACACAGGCGAGGGGATTTTTGATAGGCAGATGGTTGGAACAAAGGCCAGAGATAAGAGCAGAAAATATGAGCAGGTTTGAAGAGTTGCGGATGTGAAGTCAGACGGACGAGAGTAGGGGGATGGGGGGTGGGATTGGAGGGGAGAAATAGGTGAGAGTTCAGGTGGGGTATAGGGGAGGCGGTGTGGGGGATGTGGGTCAAGAGTGTTTCATTTTCATATGTACTGACAACAAAACAACTAAATTCTCACCTGCAACTGCTTAACGGGCTCATAAATACAATACACACAAATAAGATAATTTTAATAATTAATAACCATATTTGTGGTGCAAAAACCAAAGTCCGTAGTGCAACCAGAGACACTGTCCGTAGAAGATCACAGTTGCTGATACTTGCTGGGAAGAAGCTGTTCTTGAACCTGGAGATCACAGTTTTCAGGCTCCTGTACCTTCTTCCTGATGTTAGCAGCAAGATGAGAGCGTGGCCAGGATGGTGTGGGTCTCTGATGATATTGACTGCCTTTTTGAGGCAGTACCTCCCATTGATCTTGTCGATGGTGGGGAGATCAGTTTCTGTAATACTCTGGGCTGAAGCAGTACCTCCCATAGATCTCGTTGATGGTGGAGTGGTCAGTATCTGTAATACACTGGGCAATTATACACCACTCCCTGTAATCTCCTTTGTTCCTGGGCATTCAGGTTGCCGGAAGACATGGAGTCTGCAATAGTTATGACTGCAACTTGTTGGTATTCACTGATGTTACACAATGAATATGCCACAAGCTTTGGGAATTCAAAGCATAGATACTTTAATATGAAAATACTGAAGTTGCTGTTAGTGATTCAGAATTTCAATGCAAAACGGGCTTTAAGTAGTCTTCCCCAACATGCGAAGGAAATCAACGAAGAGATGAAAATGTCACGTTTGTACAAACAAGTTTTGCTGCATTGCATAAAGTCCAAGGAACAGTAATTTCCTGGTTTAAATATTACAATGTACATGGAATATAATTGCTTGGATAAATACTTCAAAATATAAAGGTGTATTTTATTTAAATATTGCAATGCAGCCATAATCTGAATGTCAACCTTATTCTGTTTATGGTAAAATATTAATTATTACAAATTTTGCTTCTTTCTTCCTGGTTTGCCATATGTGAAAATTCTTGAACATAATAGACAATAGACAATAGGTGCAGGAGTAGGCCATTCGGCCCTTCGAGCCAGCACCGCCATTCAATATGATCATGGCAGATCATCCACAATCAGTACCCCGTTCCTGCCTTCTCGCCATACCCCCTGACTCCGCTATCTTTAAGAACTCTATCCAACTCTCTCTTGAAAGCATCCAAAGAATTGGCCTCCACTGCCTTCAGATGCTCAGCCAGCCTATGACATGACTGTTTCTGAATGGCTGGATTTTCACTGAACAAATACTGTAGTCAGAAAAGAAGTTCAGAGATGATGAGATTTTACTGGGCATCAAACTTCATATTTAAAAAAAATCAAAGAACGTAATATTTCCCAGGTTGGTTATGTCCACCACTAGAGGGCATAGCTATAAGGTGAGAGGGGGAAACGTTTCATGGAGATGTGTGGAAAGCTTTTCATGCTGAGAATAGTGGAACACACTGTCAGATGTGGTGGCAGAGAGCGATATGGTAGTGGTGTTTAAGAGGCTTTTAGATAGGCACACAGAAGTATGGTTCATGTACAAGCACAGGAGATCAGTTTAACTTGGCATCATGTTCAGCATGGACATTGTGGACCGATGGGCCCCGTTCCTGTGCTGTACTGTTCTATGTTCTGAAGATTCACCCAGGCTGCTGTTGTATGTGTGCAAGTACTGAGGGAGAAATTAAGTATATTTATAAACGAGGAAAGAAAGATACGGAAAAAAATCACTTTTCACATAAAATAAAGTAAAAACTGCAAGATCCCCAGTCTATAAAGATGACATTGTTCCCTTACACTGTTTCCAAACGAATGTTTCTCAAATATTTAGTTAGCTTAATCACCAAAAATCATCTATAGAAATGTTAAAAAAGAAATTAGAATTGAAGAAGGTCGCTATTTGAAGTACTTGAGCACTGGACGGTAAATTAACACATGTACTTGGCTGAGCATTTAAGCATGGATATCGGCTCAACATGTGAGGAAATAACACCTTACTTCGGAATGTCGGGTGACAATCTCGATAACCTCCCGTTTTGTTGTCGTCCAGTGAAAGGTTAGGCCAGGAACCCCATTACCAAAGGAAAATGGAGTCTGGGAACTGGTGATTCCTGTCACATACACCGGCACCTGAAGAGTTAAAATGTGACAATGTTTACAGCTTGTGTATCACGTCTAACAAATAAATCAGACATTCAACTAGCTACTTATCCCTAATGTTCTGAATACAGAACTTGTTATGCAATAAAAGCTAAAACAAATGTTTAACATTTTAAAAGGCAATTAAAGCTAACAAAATATAATCAAAATGTAATTCAAAAGTCTTATCTATGAAGGTTTTATTGATCAAAGCAAAACAGATGGGATTAATTTATTTCCACGTTTTGCAACTATAAAGATTCTAGAATTCATTCCATCAGGACACATTGTGTCTATCGTTGGTTTAAACCAATCTGCAGTTCCTTCTGACCCACTATGAATCATTTTGATACAAAAAATACATTTCTCTTTAAAATCTGTCTCTTCATGTTCTTGATACATTTCAATATCCACCATGTCACATTCCATTAGGATCTCATGTATTTCTATAAGATCATAACACACTATACCTGAGTTCCAGTCCTCAGTCTAGTTACTGGAGCATGGATCTTTATCCCTTTTAGCCGAATCACCTCTACGGTCACTTCATCCTTTTTATCAGAAAAGCTTGAGTTATTCTCAAAAGTTAATCTTACATTAGTGCAGCTTGTTGGAAACTGCCGGTTGATCTGAGCATTTGTCCAAACCACCGTAAAATGACATTCTCACCCACTTCAATACAAAATACATTGGCTGAGATTGACAACACCTCCCCATCTCTAACACAGGAGGCTGCCTGCCTGCCATAGTTGAATGTACAAAGTGATAGTTACTGCACGTGCAAGCAGCATGATTTCATCAGTGACGGTTGTGCGGATTTTGGAAAGACCAAGGTAATAATCTGTTAACTCTGTTGTATTTCCAGCAGCTTACTGAACGAGCAGTCTTCAGGTTAAGAGCCTTTGTTATAAAAGTAATGCTGCTCACTGTCTGATATATTGTGCTTATATAATATATGAGAAAGGAATACTGACTGCACGGGGTGGGAGATTGCAACCTTCACGTGGTCCGCCCTATTTCGACAAATGCAATCAACCCGGTGTGCACAATCAAATAAGATCAAATACAACAAGAAGAAGACTGCACCATCAGGCCTCCCAGTTACCACCATAAGTGTTGCATGATAGAAACAAACGATTTAAAGAAACTTATCTTTCAGGAACTCTTGTTTTACTGCAAATGCTTTTGTCAAATTAGATGCTGCATTTACTGTGTCAATATACTAATCTGTAGTTAACAAGAATAACCTATTCATCAAACACCCATATAGCACGGAAACAGGCCCTTTGGCCCAATTTGACCATGCCGACCAACATGCCCCATTTACGCTAATCGCACCTGCCTGTGTTTGGCCTGTCCAAATATCTTTTAAATGTTGTGAAGTACCTGCCCCAACTACCTCCTCTGGCAACTTCCACCCTGTGTGTGAAAACGTTACCCCTCAGGTTCCTATTAAATCTTTCCCCTGTTACCCTAACCCTATATCTTCTGGTTGTTGATTCCCCTATTCTGGATATAGCTCTGGGACCATTTACCCTATTCCCCTCATGATCTTATACACCTTTATAACATCACCCCTCAACCTCCGGTGCTTCAAGGAATAAAGTCCTAGCCTGCTCAACCTCTCCCTATAGCTCATGGTCTCAAGGCCTAGCAACATCCTTATAAATCTTTTCTACTCTTTTCATCTGAACGACATTCTTCCTATAGCAAGTGACTAAAACTGAACAAATCGTCAATGTCTTGTACAACTGTAATATAACATCCCATCTTCTGTACTCAATACCCTGACTGATGAGGCCAATGTACCGAAAGCGTTCTTGACAACATTATCTACCTGTGGTGCCACTTTCAGGGAACTAAGGCTCTGCACTCCCAGAACTCCCAGATCTCTCTGCTCTACTCACTCCCTTAACCATTCCTAGCCCACGTGCCCAGCTGTTCAAGATCCTGCTGTGATTTGTAAAGACTGCATGGATGAACTACAACAATTGTTCATCCCAGTTTGGCAAAAGAATAAACCAGGGAAGGTAGTGCATCCGTGGATAACAAGGGAAATCAGGGATAGTATCAAAACAAAAGATGAAGCATACAAATTAGCCAGAAAAAGTAGCCTACCAGAGGACTGGGAGAAATTCAGAGTCCAGCAGAGGAGGACAAAGGGCTTAATTAGGAAAGGGAAAATAGATTATGAAAGAAAACTGGCAGGGAACATAAAAACTGACTGCAAAAGTTTTTATAGATATGTGAAGAGAAAAAGATTAGTTAAACAAATGTAGGTCCCTTGCAGTCAGAAACAGGTGAATTGATTATGGGGAACAAGGACATGGCAGACCAATTGAATAACTACTTTGGTTCTGTCTTCACTAAGGAAGACATAAATAATCTGCCGGAAATAGCAGGGGACCGGGGGTCAAATGAGAGGAACTGTGTGAAATCCAGGTTAGCCGGGAAGTGGTGTTAGGTAAATTAAATGGATTAAAGGCCGATAAATCCCCAGGGCCAGATAGACTGCATCCCAGAGTACTTAAGGAAGTAGCCCCAGAAATAGTGGATGCATTAGTGATAATTTTTCAAAACTCTTTAGATTCTGGAGTAGTTCCTGAGGATTGGAGGGTAGCTAATGTAACCCCACTTTTTAAAAAGGGAGGGAGAGAGAAAACGGGGAATTACAGACCAGTTAGTCTAACATCGGTAGTGGGGAAACTGCTAGAGTCAGTTATTAAAGATGGGATAACAGCACATTTGGAAAGTGGTGAAATCATTGGACAAAGTCAGCATGGATTTATGAAAGGTAAATCGTGTCTGACGAATCTTATAGAATTTTTCGAGGATGTAACTAGTAGAGTGGATAAGGGAGAACCAGTAGATGTGTTATATCTGGACTTCCAGAAGGCTTTCGACAAGGTCCCACATAAGAGATTAGTATACAAACATAAAGCACACGGTATTGGGGGTTCAGTATTGATGTGGATAGAGAACTGGCTGGCAGACAGGAAGCAAAGAGTAGGAGTAAACGGATCCTTATCAGAATGGCAGGCAGTGACTAGTGGGGTACCGCAAGGCTCAGTGCTGGGACCCCAGCTATTTACAATATATATTAATGATTTGGACGAGGGAATTAAATGCAACATCTCCAAGTTTGCGGATGATACGAAGCTGGGGGGCAGTGTTAGCTGTGAGGAGGATGCTAGGAGGCTGCAAGGTGACTTGGATAGGCTGGGTGAGTGGGCAAATGCATGGCAGATGCAGTATAATGTGGATAAATGTGAGGTTATCCACTTTGGTGGCAAAAACAGGAAAGTAGACTATTATTTGAATGGTGGCCGATTAGGAAAAGGGGAGATGCAACGAGACCTGGGTGTCATGGTACACCAGTCATTGAAAGTAGGCATGCAGGTGCAGCAGGCAGTGAAGAAAGCGAATGGTATGTTAGCATTCATAGCAAAAGGATTTGAGTATAGGAGCAGGGAGGTTCTATTGCAGTTGTACAGGGTCTTGGTGAGACCACACCTGGAGTATTGCGTACAGTTTTGGTCTCCTAATCTGAGGAAAGACATTCTTGCAATGGAGGGAGTACAGAGAAGGTTCACCAGACTGATTCCTGGGATGTCAGGACTTTCATATGAAGAAAGACTGGATAGACTCGGCTTGTACTCGCTAGTATTTAGAAGATTGAGGGGGGATCTTATAGAAACTTAGAAACATTCTTAAGGGGTTGGACAGGCTAGATGCAGGAAGATTGTCCCCGATGTTGGGGAAGTCCAGAACAAGGGGTCACAGTTTAAGGATAAGGGGGAAATATTTTAGGACCGAGACGAGAAAAACATTTTTCACACAGAGAGTGGTGAATCTCTGGAATTCTCTGCCACAGAAGGTAGTTGAGGCCAGTTCATTGGCTATATTTAAGAGGGAGTTAGATGTGGCCCTTGTGGCTAAAGGGATCAGGGGGTATGGAGAGAAGGCAGGTACAGGATACTGAGTTGGCTGATCAGCCATGATCATATTGAATGGCGGTGCAGGCTCGAAGGGCCGAATGGCCTACTCCTGCACCTATTTTCTATGTTTCTATAATCATCTTCGCTATCTACGATACCACCCACTTTAGTGTCATCCTCAAACTTACTAATTTAAAATTATTGTCACCTTGGTCTCACACTCAAGTAAAATGCCTGAAATACAAAAAGTTTACTGAGGTCTCCTTTCTACACTTATATGCCACAGGATCAGTCTTTTACTATGAAAGCTAAGTAAGTATAATTTCACCAGCAAAACTATATAAAGTTAAATATTTAAACATGTGGTTTTTATTCTGGATATAACCTGAAAGAAATTTTAAGTCACAAATTAAATAACCTTTCTAAACTGCTATACGGATGCTTTAAGGAAAGTAATTTGCTAGAGAAAAAAGCTGGGGAATTCGAATGACTGGACAGCTCCACAGAGGACTGGCATGGTCTTAATGGTGTCCTTCTGTGATGTACTTCTAAAACTGATTAAAACAAAATTGAATGCAAACATTCCAGTAACACATAATAGGAAAATCAAAAATGACATTTGTTTTTAATTAGACAAAATTGCAATGAGCTTTTAATGCATAAAACAAATACTGAATCTTAACCAAAAGTCATGATACAAGTTGAAAGCTGGGTCTCTGGGCAGAAACACATTTGTAGAGAATTCAAAGGCAAAAAGTAGCATTACCTGAGAGAAAACAACCACTCTTCCTGTGTCATCGTCAATAGCCTGGACAATACCAGTCATTTTTGCTGTTCCAACCACCAAGGCAGTAAGCTGCCCTAATTTATTTACCTTGGCAATAGTGTGATTATTAATAGAGAAATAAATATTGGACTGTGGTTGTGGACCACCTTCAGACATCACCTGCAATTGATTGCAACAAAATTAGTAAATGTGCAATACTGTAAACTGTTGAACTACTTTTAGGAAAACAATTAGAAAAGTATTTTTTCTCCGTTTTCTTCACAAAGCTAGTTTCCTATCTTTGTGTAAGAAAGAACTGCAGATGCTGGTTTAAATCAAAGGTAGACACAATAAGTGGAGATGGGAGGATGTGGCCAGTAGTGGGATCCCATTGGAGGTGGCGAAAATGTTGGAGGATTATATGCATATATCTTCCCATCTCCACCCCTTTCTGCTTTCCAGAGACATGTTCCCTCTGAAACTCCCTGGTCAACTCGTCCCCTCCCACCCAAACCACCCCCTCCTCATCTACTGTATCCACTGTTCCAGGTGTCAACTTCTCTACATCGGCGAGACCAAGCGCAGGCTCGACATGTCAACTCCCTCTCCCATTCCCAATCTGACCTTTCTGTGCTGAGCCTCCTCCATTGACAGAGTGAGGCCCAGCGCAATTTGGAGGAACAGTACCTCATATTTAGCTTGGGTAGTTTACACCCCAGTGTTATGAACATTGACTTCTCTAACTTCAGATAGCCCTTCTCTCTCTCCATCCCCTTCCCCTTCCCAGTTCTTCCACTAGTCTTACTGTTTCTGACTACATTCTATCTTTGTCTCGGCCCCTCCCCTGACATCAGTCTGAAGAAGGGTCTCGACCCGAAACGTCGTCCATGAGACCCGAGGGGCAACTTCTTCACATAGAGGGTGTGTGTATATGCAACGTGCTGCCAGAGGATGCTTTAGAGAGGGGTAGAATGGTGCCTTTTTAAATACATTTAGACTGGTATATGGGTAGGACAGGTTTAGAGGGGTAGGGGCCTAATGCAGGCAAATGGAACCAGCTCAGTTATGGAAGAGTTGAGATTCCATGCTCCACGACACAATGAACAGTGAAGTGTCCAGTTTATCAGCTTCACTGATGTCTGCCATAATTGGCTATGAATGTTTTGGTTTCGCCACCAAGAAGAACCATGACTGGTTTTGATGATAATGACGAGGATATCATGGAGTTAGTTGATCATGAAAGTTCCAAGCACCACTTCCTCATCCATTACGATTCTCAACTGTTCTAAATCTACATTGGCTCTCAATTCTTTGCATGCTACATATTGTGCTCTTGTTTAGAAAGCATTTGTTTCCCTGTCACCACTGGATATGCTTGGAGTATGTATCCATGCAATAAATAAGCTTGATTCTGCCTACCTGTATCATACCACCAATGATCAATGTCACTCTTCGTGGGATTAGTCTGAATGGTGGGAATACCTGGTGCCAAAGAAAAGTGCAGTTTATACATGGGATATATATTACAAAAGCTAATTTTTAATCCATGAAAATATAAAGTATACAATTCATGCAAGTGTGCATTCAGCCTTGTCATTGATAAGAAAACAACATGGCTTTTTGATATGAAGATCAAAGGGACAATTGTCAAATAGGTGCCTCAGTCTACCAAATCTACCAAAATTCAACAGCATAACAAAAGCATATCCTCTCTTACCTCAGCAATAGCTACTTTAAAAATCTGACTAGCTTTTCTTTTCCCATGTACTATTTTAATCAACACCGTTACAAATTATAACTGCAATACTTTTATGAAACATGTTTTTTTTTCAGGCAACCATAGTGTCATCGCTAGGTTTCAATGTATTCTGCATGCATATTAAACAAATAAAAATCTGCAATTAAAACAGAAAACTCTGGAAGTAGTCAAGTCGGGTAGTGACTTGGTTGATGGTTCTACATCTGGACTGAGTGTTCTCACTAAGTACAGCAGTTGGTACAGAGTGCGTTATTTTCCTTTCTGACACCTCCATGCCTCTACACATTTTAAAAATGTGTTACATCTCAGATATTCGCAGGCTATGATGCATGGCCCGCATGTGGTTGGAACATGACCGGCAAATACCTCCAGCATTCTTTGCTTTTATTTATTGTCGAATGATATTTTGAGCAGGATTCCTCTCGGTGTACTGAAGAGTACTGGGTTGGGAGGTTTATGAGCTGTAAACCCAGTCAACGTTCTCCCTCGGGCTCATTTAATTATACAGGACGGCAACATTACTGCAAGACTGAAGACACTGCTGCAAACAGGGCAACATGCAATGAGCACCGCAATCACATTACTCTTGAAATACCAAAGGTATATCTACTCTTAGAAGGGAGCAAGCAACACAACAAAAATAATTTCTTAAAAAATAATACGGACAGGATCCATAAGAAAAAAGGCGAGAGAGATAAGTCCAGTATTAAAGTCCCATTCTTCAAACATGCTCCAACAAGCGCAAATTGGAGGAACTGCACCTCATATTTCGCTTGGGTAGCTTACACCCCAGCGGTATGAACATTGACTTCTCTAACTTCAAATAGCCCTTGCTTTCCCTCTCTCCACCCCCTCCCCCTTCCCCCACCAGTCTTACTGTCTCCGACTACATTTTATCTCTGTCCCGCCCACTCCCCTGACATCAGTCTGAAGAAGGGTCTCTACCCGAAACGTCACCCATTCCTTCTCTCCAGAGATGCTGCCTGTCCTGCTCCAACATATTGTGTCTGCCTTTGATTTAAACCAGCATCTGCAGTTCTTTCCTACACTTAAGGTTAGTCCAGGACCTATCCTAGCATCCTACTTGAGTAAAAACAGATCATGACTCAAATATTGTGTCCCATCATTATCTACAGGACTAAAGACATCGATGGAGCAGCTAGCGGTTTGTAGTTCAGGAGAGAGAAAAAATGTATTCAAGCTTGTATATCCCCAAGTCGTTAATTATGCTTTTGTTCCCCCCGCCCCCTAATTTGTGGTGGAAAATGGGGGTAAATCCATGCTTTGGCTTCAGAAGTAAGTTTGCTCCATTAGCACAAGCGTTAACCTATATAAAAGCTTTGCTACTTTGTTATACAAAGAAAGTGACCAGATTGGGTAGATGCACAGAATCTCTTGCCCAAAGTAGTGGAATCGAGGACCAGAGGATATCGGTTTAAGGTGAAGGGGTAAGGAACTGAGGGGTAACTTTCACACAAAGGGTGGTGGGGGTATGGAACGAGCTGCAAGAGGAGGTAGTTGAGGCATGGACTATCCCAACATTTAAGAAACAGTTAGACAGGTACATGGATAGGACAGGTCCAGAGGGATATGGGCCAAACGCAGGCAGGTGGGATGAGTGTAGCTGGGACATGTTGGCCGGTGTGGGTAAGTTAGGCCGAAGGGCCTGTTTCCATGCTATGTCGCTCCAGGTCTCTCTGAGCCTCCTGTTGGAACTCTGCACAACATTCTCAGCAGGAACCATTACTTTCTGTTCAGTGGCTAAAGCAGATGCGTGTATGAATGCTAATGCTAGCAAACGTACATGCATAAGAACCTGCCAGACAGACACACTCACCTCTATCTGACGTGGAGAGGAACTCAGCTTGCGACAATTCTTGTCTTTGACAGTTGCAACTAGCGTTGTTTGGCCCAGGGTCACAGCTCTCATCATGTAACTTGCAGCATGTTTATCCAAGTTAGAAATAGCTCTGAAAAAAGGTTTTAAAATTATGAAAATAGTCATACAGCACAGAAATAGGCCCTTTGGCCCAACTTGCCCATGCTGACCAAGAAACCCTATCTATACTCGTCCTGCCCGCGTTTGTGCATATCCCTCTAAATCATTTGTATCCAAGTACCTGTCCAAATGTTGCTGTAGTTCCTGCCTCAACTACCTCCTATAGCAGCTCGGTCCATATACTCACCACCCGCTGTGTGAAAAAAGTTGCTCCTCAGGTTCTATTAGATCTTTCCCCGCTCACCTATGTCCTTTGATTCTTGATTGCCCTGCCCTGGGTAAAGGACTGGGTGAAATCACCCGATCTATTCCCCTAATGTTATGTACCTCTATAAGACCATCCCTCAGCCTCCTGCCCTCCAAAGAATGGTCCTAGCTTGCCCAACGCATCACTATAGCTCAGGCCCTCAAATCCTGGGAATCTCCTCTCGTAATCATGTATAGCCTATTGTAATCATGCCATTTTGATGATTGGATAGCATGTAACAACAAGGCTTTTCACTGTGCCTTGGAATGACAATGATAATAATGTTTCTCGGGGTATCTAAATCTAAATTCTATTAGTTATTTAAGTCATGACATTGGATGGAAGCTGCAAACCCAAATCTCGTTGCACTTATGTGTAATGACAATAAAAGATATTATTATTATTATTATTATAAACTAAACTAAATCTTCACTGCACTCTTTCCTACACCGCTCTGCTACACCTTGCCTTCTTTTTATTAGCTGCTCAATTGGCCAATTTTGCCCATCTAACTAATCCAACTGCCTTTTGAAATCTCCGGTCACCAGCAAAGTTAAGAACATCAGAACAAATATTCCCTCCCATCCGTGACCTAGCTATCTCATTGATCTGTTCTTCAAAATTAGACGGTTTCCAACCCGTTACGCTACTCTCCCTTGTAAAGCTGGTCTCCACTATGAACCCTGCTACCTGCCCCCTCGACGTTTCCCCCACTGGCCTTCTGAAGGATGTCATTGCAATAGCCGGTCCCAGCATCCTCGCTATCATCAACAGTTCTCTGGCCACTGGCACTGTTCCTACCTGCTTCAAGCACGCGGTGGTCCAGCCCCTCCTGAAAAAACCTGACCTAGACCCCACCTTGCCTAGCAACTACAGACCTATTTCCAAACTGCCTTTCCTTTCAAAAGTCCTTGAAAAGGTAATTTAAAATCAACTAATGCCTTACCTACACCAAAATACCATCCTGGAAATTTTCCAATCAGGTTTCAGGGCCCACTACAGCACAGAGTCTGCCTTGAAGGTACATAACGACCTGCTTCTCACCATTGACTCCGGCGACTGCAATCCTGCTCCTTCGCGACCTCAGCACAGCATTTGATACAGTGGACCACACCATCCTAATTGACTGCCTCCAATACGGGGTTGGTATTGATGGCACTACCCTGAGCTGGTTCATCTCCTACCTCATAGATAGGAGTTTTTCTACAAACATAGGCAACTCATTCTCCTCCCCAGCTAGCCTTAGCTGCGGGGTACCACAAGGTTCCATCCTTGGCCCCATTCTCTTCTCCCTGTATATGCTCCCCTTAGGCCAAGTCATTCAAAGGCACGGCATTTCCTTCCACTGCAATGCAGACGATACACAACTCTATCTCCCCCGAAACCCAACAACCGATCAAATCTACTCAGCCTTATCCACTGCCTCGAGGATATAAAGTGTTGGATGACCCAGAACTTCCTCCAACTAAACGAGAGTAAGTCTGAGGTCATCCTACTCGGCCCCTCGGACTCCATAGCAGGCAGCCTTGGAAGCCTTACCCCATTACTCAAACCTCACGTCAAAAACCTTGGCGTGATATTTGAGTCCGCGTTGAAATTTGACAAACAAGTCAATGCTGTGGTAAAAGCTAGCTTCTTCCAGCTTCGGACGATAGCTAAATTAAAACCTTTCCTCCAATTTGACGACCTTGAAAAGATCATCCACTCATTTATCATCCCGCCTTGATTACTGCAACTCCCTTTACACTGGCATCAGCCAATCATTTGAATTTGAATTTGAATTTGATTCCTTTATTGTCATTCAGACCTTTCGGTCTGAACGAAATTACGTTGCCTGCAGTCATACACAGTAACAATAAATAACAAAACATACAATAAACACAAATTAACATCCACCACAGTGAGTTCACCAAGCACCTCCTCACTGTGATGGAGGCAAAAGTCTTAGTCTCTGTCTCTTCCCTCCTTGTTCTCCCTCTGCGCTGAGGCGATCGATCCAGGCCGAAGATGCCGCTCTCCAGTCCAGCGGACCTCCGTGGAGATGTCGCCGCTGCCGAAAGCCGGAACGCCGTCTCCGCTCAGAGTCGGCCCGCCACAGCCTCAGCTCCGAGTCCCGCTGCATCAGCTCCGAGTCCCGCTGCAACAGCTCCGAGTCCCGCTGCCCCAGCTCCGAGTCCCGCTGCCCCAGCTCCGAGCCCCGCAGCCTCAGCTCCGAGCCCCGCAGCCACAGCTCCGAGTCCCGCTGCAACAGCTCCGAGCCCCGCAGCCTCAGCTCCGAGCCCCGCAGCATCAGCTCCGAGCCCCGCAGCCACAGCTCCGAGTCCCGCAGCCTCAGCTGCAACAGCTCCGAGTCCCGCTGCAACAGCTCCTAGTCCCGCTGCAACAGCTCCGAGTCCCGCTGCAACAGCTCCGAGTCCCGCTGCAACAGCTCCTAGTCCCGCTGCAACAGCTCCGAGTCCCGCTGCAACAGCTCCGAGTCCCGCTGCAACAGCTCCGAGTCCCGCTGCAACAGCTCCGAGTCCCGCTGCAACAGCTCCGAGTCCCGCTGCCCCAGCTCCGAGTCCCGCTGCCCCAGCTCCGAGTCCCGCTGCCCCAGCTCCGAGTCCCGCAGCCTCAGCTGCAACAGCTCCGGGTCCCGCAGCCTCCGCTGCAACAGCTCCGAGTCCCGCTGCAACAGCTCCGAGTCCCGCTGCCCCAGCTCCGAGTCCCGCTGCCCCAGCTCCGAGTCCCGCTGCCCCAGCTCCGAGTCCCGCTGCCCCAGCTCCGAGTCCCGCTGCCCCAGCTCCGAGTCCCGCTGCCCCAGCTCCGAGTCCCGCTGCCCCAGCTCCGAGTCCCGCTGCCCCAGCTCCGAGTCCCGCTGCCCCAGCTCCGGGCCGCTGCATCAGCTCCGAGTCCCGCTGCATCAGCTCCGAGTCCCGCAGTTTCAGCTCCGGGCCGCTGCCGAAAGCTGGAACGCCGCATCAGCGAGTCGGGCCACCGCTGCCTCAGCCCCGAAGACGGCCAGCGTCGCGTTGGTAAGTCCTGGCTGGCTCGGCCTCCGGAGCCTCGAGGTCGGTCGCAGGTTGGAGACCGCCAGCTCCGCCAGTAGATCTCAGCGCAGACGGAGGCAGAGAAGGGGGATACGACAAGAAAAAGTCGCATTCCCCCGAAGGGAGAGACAAAAAAAAACATGTTTCACCCCCCCCACCCCATAACACAACCTAATAAACTTAAACTTAGCCAAAACAAGACAAAAAAAACAACAACAAAAAGTAAAGACAGACGGACTGCAGGCGAGCCGCAGCTGTTAACAGCGCCGCCACTTCCGGACTTCCTGTCCCACATCCATGTCCTGCCTGCAATTGGTCCAAAACGCCGCAACGAGACTTCTGACGGGCACCCGAGAAAGGGACCATATCACCCCGATTCTGTCCCCTCTTCACTGGCTCCCAGTGCGGTTCCGAATCAATTTCAAGCTCCTTCTTTTTGTTATCAAAGCCCTTAACAGGCTTGCCCCCAGCTACATCTGCTTACCCACCATACCACCTCCAGGTCCCTCAGATCGGCCGACTTGGGGTTACTGACCATCCCGCGGTCCAGACATAAGCTCTGGGGCGACCGCGCTTTTGCGGTTGCAGCACCTAGACTATGGAACAGCATCCCTCTTCCCATCAGAACTGCCCCCTCCCCCTAGACTTAAAACTTATTTCTACTCTCAAGCCTTTCTTGAGGTCCTCTGAGGGAGCGCTGTATGTATGTATTTATATATGTATTGTTGATCTATGTACCACTGTTTGTAGCATGTTAGTACCTGCACTAATGTAAAGCACTTTGGTCAATGAGAGTTGTTTTTAAATGTGCTATAGAAATAAAATTGACTTGACGACTTGCTGTGCCACTGAAATAGACTCACTCACTCAACCAATCCACCAGCTGCCTTTGTATATTTGTCATTTACAACATATTTAACCACGTTCCAAAAATTACTACAAGGAAACACATCCCAGTACAATTATTCAATGAACACTATAAACAAGTGCATCTCCCCACACTTCCATGTTAGTACAATTAAAATTAAATTGGAAAACTATGTCTAACCTTTTAAGAGGCACGTACAAACCTCCTAATGCTCATTGTAAATTGTTAACATTTATACATTGTTGTAACTAACAAACTTTCACGATTGCACATTACTAAACAGTTACTACATTGTACCCCAAGCAAGAAAAAACATTATTGATCATGCATATTGCAATTAAGCACATTGATAACATTACAATGTGAAATCCCCAATGACATGATCCATTTGAAAACACACTCGTATATTATGAGCATTCTCGCTCATTAACCATGTTCCCTCTATCTCTCGCTCCATTATCCTAGATTTCTCTTTGTTTTGACTTCCATTGTCCACTATATTTTTGACTTTCACTCTTGTCCACTTCCCTTTTTTCTTTCTCTCAACTTTGAGTTAAAATTTCTCCTTCTTTACTTCCTACATTGTATTTCTCCCCCACTTTTCATATTCCTTTTAGTCTTTGTCTTTCTCATCTGAAATGTGTGGAACAGTGGTGCAGGTGGTGGAGTACTGCCTCAGTTTGTGGAAGCCAATTAACCGATGAATTTGTACGTCTTGTTGTGAAGTTCAAGATTAAATGGCAGACTTAGGATCTGGTTAACAAGTAGAGGATTTGTGTCCAAAGGCTTGTGAACCCTAAACTAAGTAAGTAGTGAAAATTATATCAAAATATACATCGGCTTGACCTGAAAGTGAAGATATTAGTGGCAATAAAGAGATCAATACAGCTTTTGAAAGAAATATGTATTATGTTTCTGATCTATTTTGGTGGTCTACCTAAAATGGTAAACTGCACCTTTGGAACCTTGCTCTGTACTTACTCTAAGGTGACAATTGGGGAGGCTGCCTGCAGGCTTATATTCATGCAGTGAAAGTATCTGTTCAAAAAGGGTTGCTTGAAGAAATCCAGGATTCTCACATTTACTGCAACAGACTTTCCAACTTCAATCTGAGGAAAAATGACGCAATGAAATAACGTACTTATTTACTGCTTCCTCTGCATTTGTCAAATACATTCTAGTTTAGATTCTTCAGATCATCCCTGAGTCCCTTCCTTCAGACTCAAAGTTCTACTGATCTGGTATCAGAAGTTCATGTTCAGCAGTAATTACGACAATAGATGTTTTCATTAACAATACGTTGAACGGTCTCGTGTGCTGTCAGGTTTCTTTGTGACTGTGCAGAAAATGAACAGTATAAATTGCAAGCATCTTTAATGTTTGAAACTTTAGGTATGAGAAAATGACTTTTATTTGGTCAACAAAATGACCAAGTGTTCAGAGAAAGTAGGAGTTTAGTATTATACATTTCACAGCACTTACACATTCTCATTATGCTTACCTTATGAATAAGGTCCAGCTCAAAATCCAATATATCCGATACATGGATCTCAGCTCTGGCAGGACCTTTGCAGGTCAGGCAAAGGTCATAAGCTTTCAGTGTCACTATTCCCGGTTGCAGTGGCTTTACCTGCGACAACAAGTGCTTTCAGTATTAACATCGTCACTAAAGATGTAAATAACGTTTTTCATAACCAGATACTAACTTGGACATAATTTTTGGCTTCCATATATGTGCTGGTCAAAACCTCAGCGTCTGTCGTATTAACAAAAAAATATCCAGAGCCTTCAGTTAAATAGATTACTTCCTAAAGAAAAAGAAAATGTAAATTACTGGGTTTGTTTCATTCATAAAATGTACAGGTTAAACTATAATTTGCTCACAAAGAAAGGAATAAACACACAATATTTTGCAATATCATATTACAAGAAATTTTCAAAGTGATTCTTTTGACAAGAGATGGATCTTGCTGCAATAGGACTATTATTTATGTGTAGGAAGGAACAGCAGATGCTGATTTACATCAAAGAGACACACAATTCTGGAGTAACTCAGCGTGTCAGACAGCATCTCTGGAGAAAAGGAATAGGTGACATTTTGGGTCGAAATATTTCTTTAGACTGAGAGTTAGTGAGATGACTGAAATGTCACCTATTACTTTTCTGCCAAGATGCTGACCCGCTGAGTTACTCCGTTTTGTGTCTTTCTTAGGGTTATTATTTAGTTCTGTGTCTCCTCACACTTCCACACTCTTCAACTGCAGCAGCTGAGCAGAGATACAAAGAGTGCCTCACACATAGAAACAATCCACTCGTATCCTGCAGTCCAGCTGCACTGAATACAACATATAACAATGAATGATTCCCTAACCTTATACCCTAAATGGTGATGGTAAAAATATAGATTTCTGATAGAACACACAGGGTTGTAGTGGAAGGACAATATTAGGCTGGAGGCCTCTGCCAAGTGGAGTTCTGCAGGGATCTGTGTTGGGACCTCAACGCATTGTAAAATACACAAATGACTTGGACGTAAATTTAGACATGTTTTCAGTAAATTTGCAGATGATACCAAGATTGCTGGGGTTGCGAACTGTGAGAATGGCGGTCAAAGGTATACAGTACGGTATAGATCAGCTGTAGAAATGGGCAGAGTAATGGAAGATGGGGTTTAATGAATGGTGTAAATATATGATCAATAGCATGAGTCTGAACGGCATTGATGTACAGAGCATCTTGAGGTCCAAGTTCATAACTCCCTGAAAGTGGCAACACAGGTAGAAAGAGTGGAAAAGGCATGAGTGGTATACTTGCTTTCATAGTTTGAGGCATTAAGAGTCAGGAAGTCACATTGTAGCTTTATAGGACTTTGCATAGGCTGCATTTAGTATTGTGTCCAGTCCTGAACAGCCCAAAATAGGCTTGGAAAAGAGGGCGTTTACCAGAATGATGCCAGGATTCATAGAAACATAGAAATTAGGTGCAGGATTAGGCCATTCTGCTCTTCGAGCCTGCACCACCATTCAATATGATCATGGCTGATCATCCAACTCAGTATCCCGTACCTGCCTTCCCTCCATACCCTCTGATCCCCTTAGCCACAAGGGCCACATCTAACTCCCTCTTAAATATAGCCAATTAACTGGCCTCGACTACCCTCTGTGGCAGAGAGTTCCAGAGTTTCACCACTCTCTGTGTGAAAAAAGTTCTTCTCATCTCGGTTTTAAAGGATTTCCCCCTTATCCTTAAGCTGTGACCCCTTGTCCTGGACTTCCCCAACATCGGGAGCAATCTTCCTGCATCTAGCCTGTCCAACCCCTTAAGAATTTTATAAGTTTCTATAAGATCCCCACTCAATCTCCTAAATTCTAGAGAGTATAAACCAAGTCTATCCAGTCTTTCTTCATAAGACAGTCCTGACATCCCAGGAATCAGTCTGGTGAACCTTCTCTGCACTCCCTCTATGGCAATAATGTCCTTCCTCAGATTTGGAGACCAAAACTGTACGCAATACTCCAGGTGTGGTCTCACCAAGACCCTGTACAACTGCAGTAGAACCTCCCTGCTCCTATACTCAAATCCTTTTGCTATGAAAGCTAACATACCATTTACTTTCTTCACTGCCTGCTGCACCTGCATGCCTACTTTCAATGACTGGTGTACCATGACACCCAGGTCTCGCTGCATCTCCCCTTTTCCTAGTCGGCCACCATTTAGATAATAGTCTGCTTTCCTGTTTTTGCCACCAAAATGGATAACCTCACATTTATCCACATTATACTGCATCTGCCAAACATTTGCCCACTCACCCAGCCTATCCAAGTCACCTTGCAGTCTCCTAGCATCCTCCTCACAGCTAACACTGCCCCCCAGCTTAGTTTCATCCGCAAACTTGGAGATATTGCCTTCAATTCCCTCATCCAGATCATTAATATATATTGTAAATAGCTGGAGTCCCAGCACTGAGCCTTGCGGCACCCCACTAGTCACTGCCTGCCATTGTGAAAAGGACCCGTTTACTCCTACTCTTTGCTTCCTGTTTGCCAGCCAGTCTCTATCCACATCAATACTGAACCCCCAATGCCGTGTGCTTTAAGTTTGTATACTAATCTCTTATGTGGGACCTTGTCGAAAGCCTTCTGGAAGTCCAGATACACCACATCCACTGGTTCTCCCCTATCCACGCTACTAGTTACATCCTCGAAAAATTCTATAAGATTCGTCAGACATGATTTACCTTTTGTAAATCCATGCTGACTTTGTCCAATGATTTCACCACTTTCCAAATGTGCTGCTATCCCATCTTTAATAACTGACTCTAACAGTTTCCCCACTACCGATGTTAGACTAACTGGTCTGTAATTCCCCGTTTTCTCTCTCCCTCCCTTCTTAAAAAGTGGGGTTACGTTTGCTACCCACCAATCCTCAGGAACTACTCCAGAATCTAAAGAGTTTTGAAAGATTATTACTAATGCATCCACTATTTCTGGAGCTACTTCCTTAAGTACTCTGGGATGCAGCCTATCTGGCCCTGGGGATTTATCGGCCTTTAATCCATTCAATTTAGCCAACACCACTTCCCGGCTAACCTGGATTTCACTCAATTCCTCCAACTCCTTTGACCCGCGGTCCCCTGCTATTTCCGGCAGATTATTTATGTCTTCCTTAGTGAAGACGGAACCAAAGTAGTTATTCAATTGGTCCGCCATATCCTTGTTCCCCATGATCAACTCACCTGTTTCTGACTGCAAGGGACCTACATTTGTTTTAACTAATCTCTTTCTTTTCACATATCTATAAAAACTTTTGCAGTCAGTTTTTATGTTCCCTGCCAGTTTTCTTTCATAATCTATTTTTCCTTTCCTAATTAAGCCCTTTGTCCTCCTCTGCTGGTCTCTGAATTTCTCCCAGTCCTCCGGTATGCTGCTTTTTCTGGCTAATTTGTACGCATCATCCTTCGCTTTGATACTATCCCTGATTTCCCTTGTTATCCACGGATGTACTACCTTCCCTGATTTATTCTTTTGCCAAACTGGGATGAACAATTTTTGTAGTTCATCCATGCAGTCTTTAAATGTCTTCCATTGCATATCCACCGTCAACCCATTAAGAATCAATCGCCAGTCTATCTTGGCCAATTCACGTCTCATACCCTCAAAGTTACCTTTCTTTAAGTTCAGGACCCTTGTTTCTGAATTAACGATGTCACTCTCCATCCTAATGAAGAACTCAACCATATTATGGTCACTCTTGCCCAAAGGGATTCGGGAGTATTAGCTACAGTGAGAAGTTGGACAGCCTTGGACTGGATCGCCGGAGGGAGGGGGGAGACCCGATGGAAGTATATCAAATTGTGAGGCATGGATGGGGGTAGACAGACAGAAGCTTTTTCAAGGATCCATTCCAAGGATGGAAAAATCAAAAACAAAGGGGAATAGCTTCAAGGTGATAGGGGCAAAGTTTAACGGAGATGTAGGGGCAATTTTTTTTACACACTGACAGTGGTGAGTGCCAGGAACATGCTGCTGGGATGGTGGTCGAGGCAGATACCATAAGTTCATAGAAACATAGAAAATAGGTGCAGGAGTAGGCCGTTCGGCCCTTCGAGCCTGCACCGCCATTCGATATGATCATGGCTGATCATCCAACTCAGTATCCCATCCCTGCCTTCTCTCCATACCCCCTGATCCCTTTAGCCACAAGGGCCACATCTAACTCCCTCTTAAATATAGCCAATGAACTGGCCTCAAGTTAATAAGTCATAGGAGCAGAACTGGGCCATTCAGCCCAGAGTGTACTCCGCCCATCAATCATGGATGATAGAGGCATTTAAGAGACTTTTTAATAAGCATTTGGATTTGCATGAAATGGAGGGATTATGTGCAGGCTGATAAGAATCAGTCTTGGTATCATGATCGACATAGACATTGTGGGCCAAAGGGCTTGTTCTTGTGCTATACTCCTTTATATTGTATCTTGCTTCTATAGGAATGACTTCTGCACACGTGTTATTCCTGGAGATTCTTTACTCTACAGGTTCACTATGGAGATAAGGAACTGAATGATCCCATCAGGCCCTGGGGACATACACCTTGAAGTTCTTCAAGAGTCTCAGCACCACCTCCTTCTCGATCTCAACCTGCCCTGGGATATTTGTATTGTCCTCACTGATCTCGCTGTCCTCCATGTCCTTCTCATCAATGAATACAGATGTCAAGCTCTCATTTATCACCTCAACTACATCCTCAGACTCCAAACATAAATTATCTCCATATCCTTGTGAATTAACTTACTCCCAGGTTTATCTGCCTAGTTTCAGATGGAAAGGTACAAGGTAAAGCTAGTAGGACTCCAGCCCACGGTTCAAATAGCAACCAACAACCATACAGCATTTCCCTTGTACCTCACTATAATTCCTAGGGTTATTGCTTAGAATTAAGTCACAGATTTTTCACGGCCAGTTTATCAAATTCAATTTGAATGAGATTTGTGAATTTACATCACTATTTTGTGGACTGTGTCCCTATACTCTATTAATTTTATTGTAAAAGAAACCTTGAATTAAATGCATTACCTACCAATATATCGGGATGGTTGTACACAGTGAGGTTTCTGGGGACCAAGGACACATCATCCACCAGTAATAAATCAATGCTGGCCGTTATTGGCACAAACAAGCTATTCACCTGCAGAAAATATATTTGGACAATGGATTAGATTACTAAATAAAGAGGCACAACTGTATACTTCAGTGCTTAACTCAAAGTGCAGATAACGACAGATTGAGATTGTAATGATGCAACTGGACTGGCCCTGTTACACCTGGTGCAGGAAGCACACAGAATTAATATTTATTCCTTATTATCATGATTTCAGTTCCCAATCAGCTCAAACAATGCTGGCTATTAACTTGTGTGGGAAGGAACTGCAGATGCTGATTTAAACCGAAGATAGACACAAAATGCTGCAGTAACTCAGCGGGACAGGCAGCATCTCTGGAGAGAAGGGATGTGTGAAGATAGGTTGGGTGAGTGGGCAAATGCATGGCAGATGCAGTCTAATGTGGATAAATGTGAGGTTATCCACTTTGGTGGCAAAAACAGGAAAGTAGACTATTACCTGAATGGTGGCCGATTAGGAAAAGGGGAGATGCAACGAGACCTGGGTGTCGTGGTACACCAGTCATTGAAAGTAGGCATGCAGGTGCAGCAGGCAGTGAAGAAGGCGAATGGTATGTTAGCATTCATAGCAAAAGGATTTGAGTATAGAAGCAGGGAGGTTCTGATGCAGTTGTACAGGGCCTTGGTAAGACCACACCTGGAGTATTGCATACCGTTTTGGTCTCCTAATCTGAGGAAAGACATTCTTGCCATAGAGGGAGTACAGAGAAGGTTCACGAGACTGATTCCTGGGGTGGCAGGACTTTCATATGAAGAAAGACTGGATAGACTCAGCTTGTACTCGCTGGAATTTAGAAGATTGAGGGGCGATCTTATAGAAACGTACAAAATTCTTAAGGGTTTGGACAGGCTAGATGCAGGAAGATTGTTCCCGATGTTAGGGAAGTCCAGAATAAGGGGTCACAGTTTAAGGATAAGGGGGAAGTCTTTTAGGACCGAGATGAGAAAAACATTTTTCACACAGAGAGTGGTGAATCTCTGGAATTCTCTGCCACAGAAGGTAGTTGAGGCCTGTTCATTGGCTATATTTAAGAGGGAGTTAGATGTGGCCCTTGTGGCTAAGGGGATCAAGGGGTATGGAGAGAAGGCAGGTACGGGATACTGAGTTGGATGATCATCCATGATCATATTGAATGGAGGTGCAGGCTCGAAGGGCCGAATGGCCTACTCCTGCACCTATTTTCTATGTTTCTATGAAGGGTCTCGACCAGAAACATCACCCATTCCTTCTATCTAGAAATGCTGCCTGTCCCGCTGAGTTACTCCAGCGTTTTGCATCTATCTTCTGGCTATTACTTTACTGTGGGTCCAGGGCATCTAATGTAGTAAGTAACTAGCACCAGCTGAAGCTGGCCAGTGCTGATTGATGCCATGCCTCCAGTTTGTAAAAGGGAAGAGTTCTGTTGCAAACTGATGCAGTCATCGCTGAAGCTTTGGCAAGTGGGTGGTTTATGAGCAGCCTGATGGTCATGAACAGTCCCAACTCTGACAGGTCCTATCGGCAATCAGTTATCAGAGTTTGGGAAGACAGATATTTATCAACTCTGTGTCCTCAGTCAGGCACAAAGGACAGGAGACAACCAGCTCAAAGAATAAAGAGTGGGTTCACCTTCTTGAGGAAAAAACTAAAAGTGGAACACGCTCATCCATTCAGAATAACTAGTCTACCAAAGATAGACACAAAACGCTGGAGTAACTCTGCCGGTCAGGCAGCATCTCTGGAGAAAAAGGATAGGTGATGTTTTGGGTCGGGACACTTCTTCAAATAATGGGGGGGGGGGGGGGGGGGGGGGGGGGGGGGGTGCAGAAAAGCCCAGGAATCAGGGCTGGCCACAAAAGACTTCAAGCAGGGTGGTGCCCTGGTAGGCCCACTGTTGGCTAGGGAAGGTGTGATCTCAAGAGGGATACAATGGGGTGAACTGTGGAACTGGTTAAATGACTAGGGTGAAGGGAGGGGGTGGGGAGTTTAGGTAGAAGTTACTTAAAATTAGAGAATTCAACGTTCATACCACTTGGTAAGCTGCCCAAGCGAAATATGAGATGCTGTTCCTCCAATTTGCATGTGGCCTCACTTTGGCAATGGAGGAGGCCCAGGACAGAAAGGTCAGGATGGGATGGGGAGTTGAAATGGTTGGCACCCGGGAGGTCCCATAGCCTTGGTGGACTGATGCCATTTGGCCCATCATCTGCTCCGCCATTCAATCATGGCTGATCTATCTCTCCTTCCTAATCCCATTCTCCAGCCTTCTCCCCATAACCCTACACCCGTACTGATCAAGAATCTATCTATCTCTGCCTTAAATATATCCATTAAAGTGGCCTCCACAGTCTTCTGTGGCAAAGAATTCCAGAGATTCACCATCATCTGACTAAAGAAATTCTTCCTGCAGGAATGTCCTTTAATTCTGAGGCTATTACCTCTAGTCCTAGACTCTCCCACTGGTGGAAACATAAGTTTCTGAGCATGTGTTCAGTGGGAAAGAGAATTAGGATGGACTTTTGGTCAGTAGCACTAAGTTCCTGGGGGTGCAGATCACGAACAGTCTGACCTGGTCACAAAACATCGCATCACTAGTTAAGAGAGCGCAGCAGCGGTTGCACTTTCTGCGCCGGATGAGAAGAGCTCACCTCCCCCATCCCGTCCTCACCACTTTCTACAGGGGCACCATAGAGAGCATTTTGACCAGCTGCATCTCTGTCTGGTTTGGGGACTGTAAAGCCTCTGACTGGAAGTCTGTGCAGAGAGTGGTGAGGACGGCTGAAAAAATCATTGGGACTTCTCTTCCTTCAATCCGTGCAAACATTGCCTGTCCAAGGCCAACAGTATTATAAAAGACCCCACACATCTCCATCATGGACTGTTCACTCTGCTGCCCTCGGGCAAAAGGTATTGCCGTATAAGGAGCAGAACGGCCAGGTTCTGCAACAGCTTCTTCCCCCGAGCCATCAGACTCTTGAATTCAGACTCTTGAATTCTATATAATGTGCCGCCACTATTATCTATTTTATCTTTTTATCGATTTTATCCTTTTGTTATTTTATGTTGCACAGTGAGCACAGTGAGCACTAAATTTCGTTCAGATCTGCATTTGTTGGTATATTTTTGAATGACAATAAAGTCTTTGATTAATTTTGGCAGTGGGATATGGGCCAAACACAGGCAAGTGGGACTAGTGTAGATGGTACATGTTGGCCAGACTAGTGTAGATGATACATGTTGGTTGGTGTGGGCCGAAGGGCCTGTTTCCACACTCTATGACACTGTACAAACTCCGCACAGACAGCACCCGTAGTCAGGATGGAACCTGGGTCTGGCGTTGTGAGGCAACAACTCTACCGCTGCACCAGTGTGCCGACCCTTGCCTCTATCTGGCTCACTTCTATATGCCGGCCATCATTCCTTATATAATCTCACTCCTCATGCAGGACATCAACCCAAAATGTCAACCTCAGCCTTCCTCTACCATTGCTGAATTTTTCCAGAAGTTTGTTATTCATTCCAGACTCCACAATCTGCAGTTTCAATATCATTTAGGAGGTTGGTCAAGTTTTATAATTGAAGAATTACACAGAAATGTTCAAAGAAAATGTAAATAAGAATATGTGATAGTATATTTTCCAAATGAAATCTAAGTCCTAGATGTTGCTATAAAAGGTAGAGAAAAGTTCATCTCATATTCTACCAATTTATTTATTTCAGGATTGACAATATAATCTAGATCTTTGACAACGTGGTTGGAAATAGTTTTAAACTGTGTACACAAGACAGAAATGTAAAGGCATAAATGAATTTGCATAACTCAAAGCTATACTGTTAACTTACTTCGGGGAAGAAGTCAGTCGGAGTCTTTTGATACCCAACCAAATATACTGAAATGGACACAGTTCCTTTCTTCCTGTAAACTGTAACCATTCTATGACCTGTTTTTAAAAATGAAAATATAATATATATACTCAGTGAAAATTACAAGAAAATGTTTTAGCAAAACAAAAGTACAGCACAAAACGGGCTCTTCAGTCCACTGAGTTTGTGTCGACGACCCACCACCCATTTATCTTAATCCTAAGTGAATCCCACTATCCTCCTTGCATCCTCAACAACTCCCTCCAGATTTAACCACTCATCTTTACTCGAGGTTTTGTACAGAGGCCAATTAACCTATCGACCTGCACATCTCTGGGATGTGGCAGGAAACCAAAGCACCCTGAAGAAACCCCCCAGTCACAAGGAGAATGTGCAACTCCACAGGCAGCACCAAGATGAGGACTGAACCCCGTGAGGCAGCGGGTCTATGAGCTGCATCACCCTGCCACCACCGCATATTGGTCTACGTGCTGCATCACCCTGTCACCACCGCATGTTGGTCTACAAGCTGCATCACCCTGCCACCACTGCATATTGGTCTACGTGCTGCATCACCCTGTCACCACCGCATATTGGTCTACGTGCTGCATCACCCTGTCACCACTGCATATTGGTCTACGTGCTGCATCACCCTGTCACCACCGCATATTGGTCTACGTGCTGCATCACCCTGTCACCACTGCATATTGGTCTACGTGCTGCATCACCCTGTCACCACTGCATATTGGTCTACGTGCTGCATCACCCTGTCACCACCGCATATTGGTCTACGTGCTGCATCACCCTGTCACCACTGCATATTGGTCTACGTGCTGCATCACCCTGCCACCACCGCATATTGGTCTATGAGCTGCATCACCCTGTCACCACCGCATATTGGTCTACGTGCTGCATCACCCTGCCACCACCCATGCTGGTCTACGTGCTGCATCACCCTGCCACCACCGCATGTTGGTCTACGAGCTGCATCACCCTGTCGCCACCGCATGCTGGTCTACGAGCTGCATTACCCTGCCACCACCCATGCTGGTCTATGAGCTGCATCACCCTGCCACCACCCATGCTGGTCTACGAGCTGCATTACCCTGCCACCACCGCATGCTGGTCTACGAGCTGCATTACCCTGCCACCACCCATGCTGGTCTATGAGCTGCATCACCCTGCCACCACCCATGCTGGTCTACGCGCCGCATCACCCAGCCACCACCGCATGTTGGTCTACGAGCTGCATTACCCTGCTGCCACATACACCCTACAGACCTGAACATCACCCAGCCACCACCGCATGTTGGTCTACGTGCTGCATCACCCTGCTGCCACATACATGCTGCAGACCTGTACATCACCCTGCCACCACCGCATGTTGGTCTACGTGCTGCATAACCCTGCCGACCTGTACATTACCTGGCGCCGCCACATGTTTAGTTTCATTAATTTTCTAGACTGACCTTCTACAGGACCTAGACATACCAGTTTATATTCTTCAACTCACTACACCTTGATGGAGATATCGTCTTGCTCAAAGATCATAGAGCGGAGCCCCTGATCTTTGGTCTTGCTTCTACAGGGAAGAATTCCTGGAATTTAGGTCAGTAGTTCTGTTTACCAGATTTCATCCTTTGAAATAGCTACTTTAGCTTGCTTTTGTATTATACAGTTCAAACAGACCCTGGCATTTAAAATAATATTCTTAGACAATCTGTTCTCCCACTGTAACTTTTTGCAATATATTAAGGTGCTTGTGCTCAGCTCACAATACATTACCATGTAGCCTCTTCTGTCCACTTCCGTCATCTCTTAAAATCATTTCCATGAGTAATGTAGGATGAAGACTGCCCAGAGAAGAGTTGGATGATTTCCAGTTAATGAACAGAGAGGTAAAGTTATCAAACTTCCGTCCATATTGATCATATGCAGTTAGTTCCAAAATGGTGTTTCTGCAGAAAGAAACGGGTACCTGCTCAAACAAAAAGACATAAAATTATATTTAAAAATAACAAATACAAAACATGAAACTTTAATATATATATTGAAACAAGCAGTATTAAGACAATGCTTAAGAAAAGCACACTTTTCACAAGGATAAGAAATTGTAAATTTCAGATTAATATTACAACAGCAGTTCTTTAAAATCATATAAGCAAACAATTTTAATTTTTGAGAGTCTAAATTAACAGATTTTTGATTAAGTGATAAAGTGAACAAGCGTTTGAGAGACCAGCGAGATGGATTTGCCGACTGCTGCAGGGCTGCAGGCAACAAAACAAATTCAATGCTAGCATTTATTTCAAGAGGACTTGTATACAAAAACAGGGATGTAATGTTGAAGCTCGATAAGGCACGGGTAAGGGCTCATTTGGAACATTGTGAGCAATTATGGGCATCATATCCGAGGAAGGATGGGCTGGTACTGGAGAGGGTCCAGAGGAGGTTTTCAAGAATGATCCTAGGAATTAGTAGTTTAACGTATAATGAGGGTTTGTCAGCACTGGGCCTGTACTCGCCGGAGTTTAGAAGAACTTCATTGAAGCATATAGAATACTGAAAGGCTTGGATAGAGTGGATTTGGAGAGGATGTTTCCACAAGTGGGAGAGTCTAAGACAAGAGGCCATAGCCTTAGAATGAAAGGACGTTCTTTTAAGAAGGAGATGAAGAGAATTTTGTTTAGTCAGAGGGTCGTGAATCTGTGGAATTCCACCACAGAAGGCTGTAGAGGCCAAGTCAGTGGATAATTTTAAGGCAGAGATAGATAGAATATTGATTAGTATAGGGTGTCAGAGGTTATGGGGAGATGGTATGGGAATGAGTTTAGGAGGGAGAGATAGATCAGCCATGATTGAATGGAGGAGTAGACTTGATGGGATGAACGGCCTAATTCTATTCATGTGGCTTATGAACATCGACCATGTGGGTACATTGTGTGTGGCTGCATTTCTGATTTATGAACTGGTCATGTCATGAATAGTTCTCGGGAACAAACCCTGCTATAACCCAAGGAGGACCTGAAGCACATAGATGGGTTTGACTTAGAACAAACAACAGTATCACACAGGAACAGGCCGTTATGACCAACTCTTATCTGCCTGCATATAATCCATATCCCTCCATTCCCTGCACATCCATGTACCCATTCGAATGTCCCTTCAATGAAACTTCTCTCCCAATCCATATTGCAATGCGTGGAGATTAAACCAGCTCCTGACATGCAAATGGGAATTCTGAAGTAAAACGTTTGGAATATCAGTTAAGTGATAAAGTTTAATCATAATTTCAGTTTGTTGTAAATCTTTCCAATCTGATGTTATAAATTCAGTCCAAATGAAAATTGTGGATTTACAGGTTGAATATTTAGCTTTACAGAAATGTTTGTACAATGATCAGACAAAATTCTTAAAATATTAGGATCTCTAAAACTTTGGATTGAATGGCTGATCTGTGCTTAAATTCTACATTATGCTGAGAATGTCTCCTTTCAATGATTTCAGTGACAGTCTATCAGTTTTATTATGGACCACTGTATTTCTTCAGCAAATTAGTTCGTCATCTCATTTGAAACCAGACATCACACGCCACAATAGCCTTTTAAAAATTGATAATGTTATTATTTTAGAAACAAGGAATGACAGATGTTTAAGAAGGAACTGTAGATGTTGGAAAATTGAAGGTAGACAAAAATGCTGGAGAAACTCAGCGGGTGCAGCAGCATCTATGGAGCGAAGGAAATAGGCAGTGTTTTGGGCCTAAACCCTTCTTCAGACTCAAATGACAGATACTAGTTTATAAAAAAGACACAAAGTGCTGGAGTAACACAGTGGGTTGGGCAGCATCTCTGGAGAACATGGGTAGGTGACGTTTCAGGTCAGGACCCTTCTTCAGACTGATTAATTTTCTCTGCACAGACTCTGCCGTGAGGCTCGGTTTGGAGCTCATCAGCTGACCCAACTCCTGGAGCCAGAAGCCTGGCACCCTTCAGGTGCATAATTAAAGGCTTGCATGATGGTGAAATATCTTCTTAGCAATGATACAGATACATTTTGTGTTTTGTAAAATTTCTTGCCTATGTATTGCATAATTACACATCAATATGACGTGGGCTAACAAACCTTGAACCTTACCAATTGCTTGTTGTGTTGCAGCAGAGGACATGGAAGACCACGTTCTCGTGACTTATACACAGGAGCTAATGTCACGCTGGTGGGAACAGCACAGACCAACTTCACTTTTACATCTTCAACGGCAGGGTTGAGATTCAGCAAGCTTGGCTGGTTGCCAACTTTAAATGTCAAAAACTACCATGCAAAGATTCAAACGTTTATTTCAAGGACCACAAAAGCAAGATTTATTTTAATCTCTAAAATAGTAACTTTACACTCAAAATACTTACTAATGTTAATTCTAAATAGCTCAGTAAAATGGTTTGTTTCATTCATACTTTTTCTTGATATTCAAAACTGAAACTTTTGTTGAAAAAGACCTTCAATCCATTAAAACTAATGGATTGATGTCTGAGGAAAGGTTTCAACCTGAAACGTCACCCATCCTTTTTCTCCAGAGATGCTGCCTGACCTGTTGAGTTACACCAGCATTTTGTATCTATCTTCCATTAAAACTAATTTTGAATGGGTGCAATGAATACAAGGCAGAATTAAGAAGGCGGGAATCTTACAACAGGGACATAATGGACAGTATTATGTATCATCAGATTATTATCCACAGATGTGCTACCACTCCCTGGCAGACAACTGCTAAAGGATTTGTGGCCCAATGGGGTTGAGAATCAGACATGTAGAAACAGGGAACCGCAGACGGTAAACATAGAAAATAGGTGCAGGAGTAGGCCATTCGGCCCTTCTGGCCTGCACCGCCATTCAATATGATCATGGCTGATCATCCAACTCAGTATCCTGTACCTGCCTTCTCTCCATACCCCCTGATCCCTTTAGTCACAAGGGCCACATCTAACTCCCTCTTAAATATAGCCAATTAACTGGCCTCCACTATCTTCTGTGGCAGAGAATTCCACAGATTCACCACTCTCTGTGTAAAAAATGTTTTTCTTATCTCGATCCTAAAAGACTTCCCCCTTATCCTTAAACTGTGACCCCTTGTTCTGGACTTCCCCAACATCGGGAATAATCTTCCTGCATCTAGCCTGTCCAACCCCTTAAGAATTTTGTACGTTTCTATAAGATCCCCCCTCAATCTTCTAAATTCTAGCGAGTACAAGCCGAGTCTATTCAGTCATTCTGGAACACCTTGCCGCTGCACATCAGACAGGCCCCCTCACTGTCCATCTTCAAATCCTCCCTAAAAACACATTTTTATTCTTTGGCTTTCGACACTGGCTGAGGCATTGCTCCTGTTTTTAGTGCTTTTAATGTCTTTTAATTTTTAGTGTGTTTTTTATAGTCCTTCGTTTTACGGTTTGTAATGGTTTTTAATTGTTTGTAATAGCTTTTTGTTCATGAGTTCTCATGTACAGCACTTTGTGGCAACTGCAGTTGTTTAAAGTGCTTTATAAATAAAGTTATTATTATTATTATTATTCTTCATATGAAAGTCCTGACATCCCAGGAATCAGTCTGGTGAACATTCTCTGTACTCCCTCTATGGCAAGAATGTCTTTCCTCAGATTAGGAGACCAAAACTGTATGCAATACTCCAGGTGTGGTCTCACCAAGACCCTACCTGGAGTCTAGGTAGGATGGTTTACACAAAAGAACACAGTCAATTGTCACCAGTGTGCAGGATAGTGCTAGTGTACGGGGTGATCGCTGGTTGACATGGCCTCGGTGGGCCGAAGGAACTGTTTCACCTGTAAAGTCTAAAGACACAAAGTACTGGAGTAACTCAGCGAGTCAGGCAGCCTCTCTGGAGAACATGGATAGGTGACGTTTCGGGTTGGGTCCCTTCTTCGGACTAACGAGTATCAGACATACCAATGGACCAGGAAGCTACAAAAATCATAAATGGTTTTGCAATACATAGAAAATGTTGAAAACATTGTGAAGGTTGAACTGTAGTTGAAAGGCAAAAGAAAATCTTGTTTAGATCATCTGTTGAAGATCTCAGTGACATTATCTTCACGTCTTCAAGCTTTACCATAACCTCGTTGCTTTAAAGACCATATTTTAACAAGCCTAATTTATTTAAATACTGTTCATCTTTGATTTTACTTTTAAAACATTTTTTTCAAAAACTAGGGAATGTCATTCCTTCTACTCCTGAAGCAACCTAACAGAGCCCCTAGATCAATGAAGATGTCACTATGCCTTCAAATAACATCTGGTAGGAAGGAACTGCATATGCTGCTTTAAAGCGAAGATGGACAGAAAAAGCTGGAGTAACTCAGCGGGACTGGGAGCATCTCTGGAGAGATGGTATGGGTGACGTTTTCAAAAAAAAATCTGGCTACTCTCCACTGCAACAATTTTTCAGATTCTATAAATTAATACCATGTTTCTCTTTGTCAAATTTAGAGAATGGTATAATCAATCTCTGTTCAGAAAATTACAAGGTTTCAGAAGTGTGGAAAATTGGGATTGAAATGACATTTGCATGTAATCTCTTTCTTACCTGTTCTCCTAAGGCTACACAGGTGACTCTAAACCCATGATGACTTTTCTTTTTCATGGACGGAGCCCATTGTTGTTCAATGGTTATCTTCTTCTTCTTTTCACCAGTCAGATCCATGAAGAATCCTGATGGCTCCAGTACCCAAGGCCTGGGACCTCCTTCAAACAGCATTTCTTTTGAAGAGGTTAGAGTGACTATAGCAACAGCAACTGGATCAATAGCCTGACATTAGGAGCAGAATAATAAATGCCTTGGAATCATTCTCCTGAGATGAAATCTAAAGTATTAATAAAAATAGGCTCATGGTTCTTGTTTGTGATGTAATTAAAGTGAAGGAGGAGATATGATGTAATTAAAGTGAAGGGGGAGATGTGATGTATATGTAATGTAATATGTAATGTAAATGCCAGTGCCCCTTGAGGCCAAAAGCAGAAGCTGGCAAATGTACCTGTGCAAGAAGGAACTGCAGATGCTGGAAAATCGAAGGTAGACAAAAGTGCTGGAGAAACTCAGCGGGTCGGCAGCATCTATGGAGCGAAGGAAATAGGCAACGTCTCGGGCCGAAACCCTTCTTCAGACCTGTGCCTCGTGACTGAGGTCAAGTGACCTTCTGGAAGTTTCAGTCATTGCAGATTAAACCTATCCTACAAGATGTCGGACATGTATTCATTGTGTTAGTCACAACAAGGTCATACTGAAGGCATTACATGGTGTCAGAGTTTTAAAAAAATGGAGAGACTCAATCCACCGCGACCACTCTCCAGGCAAGAAGAAGCATGAGAGACTGTGAGCTGAAAAAGAAGAAAAAGAAAAAGAAAACTCGGAGCCGAGGACAGTTAACCAGTCCCGATGCTCGGTCAAAGGAAGAGAGGATAAAAAAAAGTTCGGGAAAAAAAGCAGGTAACAGTCCAAGTGAAAGAAGAAAGAAGGAAGAGGTAGAGCAAGAAACACAGATGTGGCAGCCCAAAGAGTAAGCACACGGCCTCGCCTTGCCTTGAAAGCAGTGGAGGGCCCAGAGCCGCTCAGCCTCACAATCCTCCACCACGTCCCACAGCTTCGTAGTAAAAGTAAAGGGGGAGAAGCCTCACGATCCTGATGATGATTCAGAATTCAGGAGGAAATGTGCAAAGTAAATATCGAAGTCCGACAGCTTCTCATACTCACCCAGCAGGTCCAAAAGCCCCGTTCGGAGGACCAGGCTACCCCCACCCTGAGGGAGAGGAGCGGTCGGCCGGCTGTAGATAAGCGACAGACAAGGCCTTCACTTACCGCCACAACGCAGGTGCCGCCGCAGCCGCCCACTCCGAAGCGCAGCCGAAAGACGACGGATACAGAGGGCCGGCGGGCGGCCGCAAGCGGTGCACCGGGAGACGGAGAGAAGGTCGCCTTCCGTGATGGCCAAAGGAATTGACGGCCTCTCCCAGAGGGGGTAATGGCCGCCACTGCGCTGCCCCGGACCATCACCCACGCCCAAAGATCTGAGCCCACAGCCGCCGCCATGTTCGAGAGTTTCTAGAGTTTGAGGTTAAAGTGAAAAACAGCAGCACTCTTAATTGAGTCTAGTGTAAATCCTTATGTGGATATTAGGGGAGATGTGATGTAATTAAAGTGAAGGGGGAGATGTGATGTATATGTAATGTAATATGTAATGTAAATGTAATGTAAATGCCCGTGCCCCTTGAGGCCAAAAGCAGAAGCTGGCAAATGTACCTGTGCCTCGTGACTGAGGTCAGGTGACCTTCTGGAAGTTTCAGTCATTGCAGATTAAACCTTTCCTACAAGATGTCGGACGTGTATTCATTGTGCTAGTCTAACAAGGTCATACAGAAGACATTACATTGTTAATAGAATCTTTATATTGTTAAAATATTAATTCATTTATGTGATTCGGATGAGATCATATTTGGTATTTGGTATGTTATGGAAACACATGTTATCGTCGAACTAACTGCATTTAAATCAATGGGAAGCTATATATCGATTGTTCTTGACCAAGACATGCATCAAAGAGGAATTTTGAGAAAGTTTTAATTGTGAGACTAAAACAGCTACTTCCCTCATCATAGCTCGGAAGATAATCATAACATACAATCACAATCTTAAATCGTTTTCACTCCGACTGCTATGTTAAATTTTAACCCGAGCAATCTGGTAGAAGTTGTAGCTGTCATGTCTTTGCCACAGGAGTCAGGGGAAGTAGATCTCAGGCTGAAAGGAACTCTCTCCATGGTGGCCTCAGTACAATAGCTTAAAGGATGCCAGACATGTGAGTGCACGTTGTGGAAGGGAGGGGAGGGAGGAAATGTGTCTACATGTGTGTAGTTTCATCACGCCTCTCCACCTATAATCGACAATGCATGTAGTTCCAAACCACCAGTGGCATAGACGAATCACTGCAGATCTGCCATGCCAAGCAGCAAGTGTGCCACCTTGGTGCAGCAGGTAGTGCTGCTGCATAGGCTCCAGGCTTCATCATGATGTTACATGTTGTTTGTGTGGAGTTTGCTGGTAGCACATTCTTTATGTGGCTACAAGGGTTTCCTCCACTTCCCAAAGACTTGCTGGTTGGTTAATTGGCTGCTGTAAATGACCACTGATGTGGCGGGTGCCGAAAAAGTGGAAAATTGTTGGGCACTTTAGACAATGGATTGCATAGACCTGGTGGCTGAAGTGGCTCCTTCTGTGTGGTAAGAAGATATGAAATTGACACTGGTCATGATACATGAAATGTGCACAGGGGGTCATTACAAGGAGGGTATGTGATGCGCATTTGATCAAGTGTGAATAAATAGGCTTTAAAGGCGTAAAACAAGCTGCTGGAAGAACTCAGCGGTTCAAGCAGTACCTGTGGAGACAAAGGGATGGTCAAGGCAACAGGACTGAAGGGGTAGAGGGAAGGTAGTCAGCAAATAGAAAGATGGATGGGTGAGGCAGAGGCTGACAGAGGTGATAGGTGCAAGCAGGTGGGAGTGGGAGGGGGATTGGGAATGGGAATGGGAGGGGGAGTGGGAGGGTGAGGGGGTGTATTGGGCCTGAGGCTGGAAGGTGATAAGTAGAACCAGCATATTTACTCTCATTAAGTTTGTTACAAAACTTACCTTCAGCGGCGCTGCAGTTCTGCCACTGGCCGTGTGCGCTATTTTGCCGCCTTTGGGGGGGGGGGCGGGGTTAAAATGCCGTTTTCACGTACCTGTCCTGGATTATATTTTGTTGGAGTGCAAGCTTTTGCTGAAGAATTGTTCCGACGGGCGTTTTGTGAATGTTTTTTTTTTTAAATCGCCTGACAAGTTCAGCGCTGGAGTAATTTAAAAATCAGTTTCTAAAGCTGTCAATGCCGACAACGGGGACGGATTTCACGTACGGGACAGGTAAAGGAAAGCCGTTTATTTTATGTATAAAAGTGCTCCTTAAGATGTCTTTAATTCACATTTTACGTTGCGAAACGGTGATTTTTTCCCCATACGAACTGGCAGTATTTTTTCCTGCCAATATGGGGTTTAAATTCACCACAACCGCAACGTTCCAAATGATCCCGTTCCAGAAAAACCCACTCGCAAGATGATTTAAATGGCCATTAATTTGCAGGTATTAAACACTAAATTCCTTCCATATAACATAAAAAATCATGTTATATTGTGAATTCTTGTGTGTATGTTATTTGGACACTTATGCTCCTGTCCCACTTAGGAAACCTGAACGGAAACCTCTGGAGACTTTGCGCCCCACCCAAGGTTTCCATGCGGTTCCCGGAGGTTTTTGTCAGTCTCCCTACCTGCAACCTCCGGCAACCACCTGCAACCTCCGGGAACCGCACAGAAACCTTGGGTGGGGCGCAAAGTCTCCAGAGGTTTCCGTTCAGGTTTCCTAAGTGGGACAGGGGCATTAGGCTATTTAAAAATGTTGATCTTTTCTTAAGAAATGGATAGATGTTTAGATCAAGTAATTGAATTATATAATTAGCTACAATTGGGTAACTAACTAATTATATGCTTTAATTTCAGGTCATCCAAGTAAGATTGTTTCATATTTGTTTCAGAATGCTTCAATCTATAATAACTGAAAATTTCTTTCAGTTCTCTTAATTTTTAAGAAAGTTATGGGCTTTTGACTGTCCTCGATCACAGCTTTTGTGTTAAGTCAATGGAAAAGCAATAGGGAATAAGATGCTAATTTCCGAGTATGAAAATGGCCATAACGTTTTTAATACTGAAGATATAAAAGTGAATTAGGTGTCAAATTAAACTTCTTTTTGTGCTTTATCTGATGGGATAAATTGCAGACTTGATTTTTTAAATCTCAAAATTTTGTAACATTGCTACTCTCATGTCTCCAGTCCACTTAAAAATATTAGGGACCATTCTCATATAAGATTTGGATCTCTAGAAGCTTTATTTCTGACCTGTGCTAAGCATCAATATATCATAAATACTTACTCTAAGTCGATGGTAAGAGGCAATGCTTATGCTGCTGCTAAAATGGACCTCCAGAAATGCAGCACTTGCTGTTAGTAATGTGTGGCCTGGTGTCTCTGCCTGTACAGATATCCCAGTGCAATGAGTAGCATCTGCCTCTAATTTCCCTGGTGGGAAAAAAAGAAAAAATAGATTGGTCATAAAACTGTTATTTAGTAGAAGAATACAAGTCCTACAATGCTCGACACAATTAATTTGGAATGTTTTTATTATATAGGGTGCATTGAAAATATTATTGCCAGCCATCACTGTATCAAACTGTTCTATTATCAATGTTTGGTTATTAGAGATTAAAGTTTAATTAGCTTCACGTTTTTCGATTTAAAAATCCTTCATATTTGGCACAAACATTCCTTAACTGCAAATATATTTTAATTGTCTTGTTTAAGTTCTTCACAACAGACATTACCTTTGTAAATGTTCTAACTTTTTTAAGGGCAGATTTGTGCAACATGTGTTCTGAGAAGGTAGATAAGGTAGTATCTATAAATGTTATTTAAATTAACCTCAAGGTATTTGGTGAAGTGATTTGGAGCAAAATGTAACATATTATGAAATTAATTGAGAAAATGTTAGGTAGATAGTGGGAGTAATAGATTATGCATTCTATTGGACAACATATAGTCAAGAGTATCAGTATAGTGTAGGGATTCTTTACTGGAGATTAGCTATCTACTATTTCAGAAATGGCTTAGATGAAGAAATAGACACCTACATTTGATAAGGATACTGAGTTAGGTCGCACATAGAAACATAGAAAATAGGTGCAGGAGGAGGCCATTCGGCCCTTCGAGCCAGCACCGCCATTCATTGTGATCATGGCTGATCGTCCCCTATCAATAACCCGTGCCTCCCTTCTCCCCATATCCCTTGCCTCCACTAGCCCCTAGAGCTCTATCTAACGCTCTCTTAAATCCATTCAGTGACTTGGCCTCTAAGGACATAAAGAAGGACATTGATTTAAAGGCCAGCAATAGTCTAAAGAAATGTGTGGAGAACTGCATCCCAACAAAAACCTTCCAAGTGTTTCCTAACCAGAAGCCTTGGATGAACCATGAGATCGGGGTCGGGGATCATGCCAGCAAGCAGCTCAAGAGCAGGTCAGCGGGCGATGGATAACAGGACAGCGAGCGGTGGAGCTTACTTCATGTGTCAGTGCGAGTAACCTCAATTAGTCCCTTGTTCGCGCTGACACAGAAGCAAGCTCCACTGCTCGCTGTCCAGTATCCATCGCCCGCTGACCCGCTCCGCTCTATGATCTTTGCTCTTGAGCTGGTCCCCTCACTGTTCAGACGGACAGCACTGCCAGAGGTGAGTGGACCGGCAGAAGGTGCTGAGGTCCCGGTAGCCGCAGCGCGCCACCACAGCTCCTCCCACTCCGAACTCGGCCAGCTCCGCGATGGTGGGTAAGTCCGCAGGCTCAGCGGCTGGAGCCCCAGGTCGTTCCGGTTGGAGGCCGCTCCACGGTGCTAGGCCCCAACGACAACGGAGACCCGACAGAGAAAAGGTCGGGTCCACCGTACAGGGAAAAGTTTTTAAAGTTTCCCCACCCACACATACCCAGTTAAAAAAACACTGTAAACTACACTCAAACGAGACAAGAAAAGGGCGGTTAATGAATTTTCTCACAATCCCATGTTTTTTTTATCACCATTACTGATTATATCTAATCTTATAGAGCTGTACAAAATCATGAGAGTAATTGATCGGGTAGATACATAGAGTCTCTTGCCCAGAGTAGGGGAATCGAGGACCAGAGGACGTAGGTTCAAAGTGAAGGGGAAAAGATTGAATAGGAATCTGAGGGATAACTTTTTCACATAAAGGGTGGTGGGTGTATGGAACAAGCTGCCAGATGACAAGGCTGGGACTATCCCAACTTTTAAGAAACAGTTGGACAGGTACATGGATAGGATAGGTTTGTAGGGATGTGGACCAAGCGCAGGTAGGTGGGACTATAGCAGCTGGGACATGTTGGCAAGTTGGACCGGAGGGCCTGTTTCTGCACTGTATCACTCTATGACTAGATATTTATTAAATTCCAGATTTATTCAGAGGTTGAATTATAATTATCAGCTGCCACTCTGTAATTTGAACATATCTCAAAGCTATTATCCAATGAGTCTATCTTTTTGCCTTCTTTTGTTATGGTTTTGGATGCCAGTGTGCAGTTATTTCCCTGATCACGGGTAGGCAGTAATATTTCCAGCAGAAGGTGACAGATCCTTGCTGTGAGTCACTGCGAGTACTGAAGTACTGAAGAGGGAACAATAGATTCAGGAGAAACTCAGCGGGTGAGGCAGCATCTATGGAGCGAAGGAAATAGGCAACGCTTCGGGCCGAAACCCTTCTTCAGACATTTTGGCCCGAAATGGTGCCTATTTCCTTCGCTGCATAGATGCTGCCTCACCCGGTGAGTTTCTCCAGCATTTTTGTCTACCTTCGATTTTTACATAATCTGCAGTTCCTTCTTAAACAATCGATTCAGGAAAAGGATCTGCAAATCACACAAGTTGTACAAATAGCATCTGTGGATTACAGCAACAGTGACTGAGTGGAGAGAAGAAGGGTGGACCTTGCAGAAATCTGTTCAAATGGTCTGTGTAAGTATGGTATTATATTTTAAAAGAGAGCAATTTAAAAAATCAAAGAAATATTAACTTCACTTACTTAGTGAATAAATAAGTGTGGGTATTAAAGCTGTCCCTCATTACCTGCCTTATATCAAGGTTGCACTATATTACATAGGGCGGCATGGTGGTGCAGGGGTAGAGTTGCTGCCTCACAGAGCCAGAAACCCGGGTACGATCCTGACTACGGGTACTGTCTGTACGGAGTTTGTACGTTGGGTTTCCTCCGGCATCTCCGGATTCCTCCCACACTCTAAAGACATGCAGGTTTGTAAGTTAATTGGCTTGGTAACATTTGTAAATTGTCCCTAGTGTTTAGGATAGCGTTAGTGTACGGTGATTGCATGGTCGGCGCAGACTCGGTGGGCTGAAGGGCCCGTTTCCACGTTGGATCTCTAAACTAAACTAAAAAACTGATAATTGCCAACATTTTCCATAGACCTTGCAGAGTTATGTTAATCAGCTGCTACATGGTGTGAAAATCACAATTTTGATTTGGAAATTCAGTAGCATTCAAGGCCCAAAGGAAGCGCACTTAACCCACCTACTTACGGAAATGTTGAATTATCTATTTAATGTAGAGAAAAGGTGCTGTTAGAAAAACAGTTGCATCTTGTTCTGAAGATATGAAATACAGCAAGGGACTAAAACAAAGAAATGTTTAATAAAAACAAAATATCTTATTTTCAGCAGCTAACCATAAAATTGAATGATGATTTTGATGTACCTTGTATGACTCTGAACACCCCTTGCTTGTCCATATCCACCGCCAAGTTCATTAGTGAGCAGTCATTCACTGGAACTGTTTCCATGTCATCTGTCTCCTTGAGTCCATAGACCATAATCCACAAGTAAAGATACTGAGCAACCTCAGCCTCTACTCGGGATTGGACAAACTCTATACTGACTGGCCTGAGCACATTGACCTACAATTAAACAAATTATCAATTCATTTTTAAATCCATGTTAAATAATCCCAAGATAATGTATTCACGTGGTCCATAAGGATGGAGCAAAAGTAAGTTAATTTCCACAATGAACACCAGAAATATGTTGGCCTCCCAACAGAAATAGTAGAGTAACACATGATCCACAAAGTGATGAATCTACATAATCTACACAGTGGACCAAGGGTTCTCAACCTGGGGTAATGTTACCCCCAGGGGGTACATTTGTTGATTCTGGATTTGAACATATTTTTTCTCATTGACTGACTGTGTTAGGTTCTGGTTTACCGGTATCTGTTCATCATTAGTTGTTCATAAATAAGTGAAATAACTTTGTTATGTGCTATTAAAGTTGCCAGGGGTAAACAGGACGAAAAAGGTTGGGAACCCCTGCAGTAGACTATGTTTAGAATCATGAAAGGCCCGTTTCCCAGCACGATTCATGCAGGAAAAGGCTATTTTAAATTTCAATAAAGCACAAATCTGAAAAGGGTTAGTGTGTCACTGTACAATGTATTGTGCCTCCCATTGTGTACTATGTTTACATGTTCTGTGCTGCAGCAAGTAAGAATTGCATTGTCCTATCTGGGACATATGACAATAAAACACTCTTGACAACTTGAAAGCCATTTACAAGGGCAAGAATAGATAATAAATACAATTTAAATGAAAATTGAGTGAGCAAGGGCTCAGACCTTTCCACTGATATTGTTTCACACCAATAGATTTATTTTAAATTGGTTACATATTAAAGCAAAAAAATGGAGCTTAGAAAGCACGATCATTGGTGTTAGATATTTAAGGAAGTCACTATTTACGACTTACTTGCATTTCGCCGAAGTGAATAGCATTTTCCACATCCCTCGCCCGTATAATGCTGAAGCCTCGGCTGTCACCAGTTGCTATCAAACCTTTAACTGTCACCAGAGCAACAGTTTCATTACTTGATGACCATGTAAAGTTCCCACTTCCTCCTATAACCTGCAGAATAAAAATGCAGTCAGTTTAAGATATTTTAAAATACTCATTTATGAGTTTACTGCCTGAAAACAACAAGGGACCATTTTAGGACAATGTGGTCTAGATGTTGCACTGGTTCTGTTGGGTACCCCAGCTGTGACGTACTAATTCCATGTGCACTACATTCTGGCTGTACACTACATTATACTTGCTCATCTCTAACTATTGAGCTAATGTTTGTGACAAGTGAGTTACCCTATTTAGAGCAGGAGACTGAGAAGCATGCTAGCAATTAGAGAGCAGCATTTGTATCTGGGCAGTCTAGAATGTTATCCAATGTCTACTTTCCATTTGTTTCTAAATAACAGTTTGAGTAGCTTCATAGAACGATATGGGAAAAGGCAGTTGGGCAAAAAATACTCCTGGGGCATAAAAGGAAGCTGTAGGAGGGCGATGTTTCAGATCAAGACCCTTATTGTGGACTGGTCAGTCATCAACCCAAAATGTCATCTGTCCATTCCCTCTGCAGATGTTGTCTGACCCGCTGAGTTCCTTCTGCAGTTTGTTTTTTGCTCCGGATTCCAACATCTGCAGCATTTCGTGTCTCCATTTAACTCATCATGTCTATGTGGCACTTTGAAATGGACTTCCAAATTGTCCCTCTCTTCTGCTCTTTGCCCCAAGCTCTGCAAAATTCAAATGTTTTCATATTCTTTCAGAGATTTGCTTTCAAGATACAGGTAGTTCTACTACAACACATGTTTCCATAACACGAATTGGATATAACACAAATAATGAACTAGGGAACATTATTTGCTGAATTTTGATTGGGACCTAGAGAGAAACACTGAAAAGTTACTTTGGAAATTGACAAGTAGAAAAAAGCTTGGATTTATGTTCATAGTGACAGGAGCAGAATAAAGCCATTCCTCCTCATCTCTTTAAGGAGCGTCCTTTAATTCTGGGGGAAAAAAATCTGTTTTTTATTAAACCGCCATACAGTAATCAGACACTATTGTCTCTTAAGAACACAGACTATTGCTATAACTCGGATTGGCCACTGAAAATTGACAAGCAAGCAGTTCTCACTTCTACTGACACTTAAGCAACAATACTCTGTTAAGCAATTTAATGTACAGCCTTTAATAACTTTAGTTTGCAATAACAAAACTAAACTTACTGCTATTGAAAATACTTTTATTTTTGATAATCCTAGTCCTGTAAAAAAATAACTTTGTTATTGCAAGACTGAACCTCTCTAGTCCCTAAACCCAGTTCCTCCATTGACACAATTTGTCTTTATAACATGATTTTCTATAACACCAGGTTTCTTAGCAACACAGCTATCACATTATAGCAGAACTACCTGTGCTGAATTCCAGATCAAAACAACTCATTGCTCAAAAGAATATTCTATTTTTTACTCAAGAACATTTTAATTTAATTTTATTAAATGTTATTAATTTTATTAAATCTGCATCCATTAGTTTCAGGCTCTTAGCAATTTCTTGATACAAATCTTTCTTATTTTGAACCTGTAATAAAAGCATCCATGAAGCACGTTATCAATGGCTTCAAACTTGGGATGCTGAGGAGACGCACTCATGAGTCTTCCATATTTAGCACCAGAATTATTATTGAAAACAATGTTACAAACCTCTACAAAGATCTTTTTATTTAGGATAGGGTGTAAAAAGCTCAGGTTTAAATTGTCATCTCTATTTTATTCACCACCCATCCCAATTTGCATTACTTGAAAATGACATTTCAATCCATCATAATAGAAACATAGAAAATGCAGGAGGAGGCCATTTGGCCCTTCGAGCCACCACTACCATTCATTGTGATCATGGCTGATCATCAACAAATTGTGTTTTCTAAATTCAGTTTTCACTTTGTCTATATTGTGAAAATCAAACGTCTCATACTACCTTAATGATATGTCGATAACATCGAGGCTTGGGGTGCCAAGGGAAGACAAGAATACTTGGCTCCAGTATTATTGAGTTATAAATAATTACTGCTTGGCTGTTGGTAATAGGTGTAGTCAGATACTATAAGATAAAAAAGTTACATAAGTCAAAATGTAATACTTGAACTCCTTCCCAATCAAGTTCGTAAGGATATGGCAGATGAACCAAGTTGATCCTCTATAGCTGGGTGTGCTCCTGTGAAACAGGAATCAAGCAGCAACTAGGATTCGTTTGGAAGATCCTGAGGCCCTGTCCTTAGTCTGAAGAAAGGTCCTGGCCCAAAACATCACCTGTCCATTCCCTCCAGAGATGCAGCCTAACCTGGTGGGCCATGCGGCAGGATGGAAGTACTGGCGGACCGTGACCTGTAGAGGGCAGCCGCCAAGCCCAGCACCTGCCCGTCCACTGAGGACCGGAGAACCAGTGAGGAGGAACCTATCAATGGCGGACGCAAGAGCTAGGGCTGGTAAGAGCATGAACCTTCCGCCCCCTCAAGGTCGGCTGCGGGAGGCACCCCTGAGGCACAAAGGCAGTATTGTAGTTAGCTGGACTGGGAGAGGGATGACGGCTCACTGGACGATCTGGACTGGAGGCCTTGCGGCAGCCTGGGGCTTGCTTAGATTGGGGGCCGCTCCAGGTGACCGAGCACATGGACCTGACAGTACTTTGAAAATGGCGCCAAAACCTGCCGACTCTTGCACGCGGTCTCAGTGGACTAATTCTATGCACATAGAACTAATCAGGGATTGTGCTTATGGCAATACTTACTGAACTATAGGCAGAATAAGAATTTCACTGTATGTCTGTACATGTGATAATAAAGAACCACTGAACCATTGAACTCTTGCAGATCCTCCAGCACTCTGTGTTTTACCCTGTCTCTTAGACATTGTCTTGTCAGTTTGCAGCTCTTCAAGTCATTTGAAATATTCTTTAACAATTCTGATAACCATAAACTTTCAAAATTCTAATTGTTGTTAAATAACTAAATTAAAATACAAAGACATTTAATTAAAAACACTTTAAAAACTTATAGTATCTATATTACTAAAATTCTGATCTTGACCGCTTTTGGCTCGCTGTGCTGCGATTTCCGAGAGAATGCCGCGACCTACGGCCGTCATTTTTGGCCACCTCGCTCAGAGCCCCCCTCTCCCTTCCGGGACCAGAGGATTTTTCCCATCGATGACAAATCAGAGAGATATTAATGGGTTTTTTTTAAATCACCATTCTCTCTGCTGCCCCTGCTGGAGGGATGGACTATAAAACCAGGAAGTGGTGTGCCTCACTCAGTCTCTGCAAGATGGATGAAGCCAAAGGGTCACGTCTCTCTGAGCTCTGAATAACTGAACAAATGTCTACTCAACTGTGAGTCCCCTTAACGTGGTTTGAAAATGAAAATATGGTTTGTTTGAAGTAAAAAGACACTGCCTGCAAATGCTTGTTTGGGTGCTTTGGCTTGAAGTTAAAAGGACTAACTGCAAATGGTCTCTTGGGTGCTTTGGCTTGAAGTAAAAAGGCACTACTTACTGCAAATGGTGGCTTGGGTGCTTTGGCTTGAAGTTGAAAGGTACTACTTACTGCAAATGGTGGCTTGGGTGCTTTGGCTTGAAGTTCAAAGGCACTACTTACTGCAAATGGTGGCTCGGGTGCTTTGGCTTGAAGTTGAAAGGCACTACTTACTGCAAATGGTGGCTTGGGTGCTTTGGCTTGAAGTTCAAAGGCACTACTTACTGCAAATGGTGGTGGGTGCTTTGACTTGAAGTTGAAAGGCACTACTTACTGCAAATGGTGGCTTGGGTGCATTGGCTTGAAGTTAAAAGGCACTACTGCAAATGCACTTACTTCCTGTTTGCACTGTATATTGATTTTAGATAAAACGCTACCACTTTTACGGCTGTGATTTTTGGCCATCTTACTCAGTCCCCCTCCGCTGAGCAGGTGCAGAGAATTCTTCCCATCAATGAAAAATAAGTGTTATTAGTGTTTAAAAAATGTTGAGAATCTCTCTCCTGTCAATCACGCCATGAAGGCCATACCTTTTCCGGTGGGAGGGGGACGGGTTATAAAACCCGGAAGTGTGGGTGTGGCTCAGTCTCTGCATGATGGGGGAGGGAGAGGTCACGACTCTGTCGGAGCTGTGAATCAACTGAACACACTGAATGTCTACTGAACTGTGAGTTTGGTGTTTTGTGTGGTTTTATGGTGGTTTCACCCTGCATGAAATGGTATGAAACTGCATTTGAATTTGGTGGCCTTGCACCCTGCTTCAAATGGAATGAAACTGCATTTGAATTCGGTGGCCTTGCACCCTGCTTGAAGTGGTTGGAAACCGCACTTGAATTCGGTGGCCTTGCACCCTGCTTGAAGTGGTAGGAAACTGCACTTGAGTTTGGTGGCCTTGCACCCTGCTCAAAGTGGTAAGAAACTGCACTTGAATTTTGTGGCCTTGCACCCTGCTTGAAATGGTAGGTAAATGGATTTGAATTTGGTGGCCTTGCACCCTGCTTGAAATGGAATTTCAAGGAATAGCCATGAGTCAACTGCCAGCCCACCAGCTGTGAGGTGCCAGCAGATCAGGCTTGAGGGACTGAGCTGCCACCCCAAGAACCCATACCAGCGCTCCAGAAATCCCCCCCCACTGGCCACCAATATTGGAATAGGTGGAGAGGTGGAATATTGCGTCGGGAGCCCAGCCCTCCCATGTGAACATGGGACCCAACGGGTCCCACTTAGTCTAGTAATTAAATAAAGAGAAAGAAACACACCTCTTAATTGCACATACCTTTTTAAACAAAGTCAACGACTCCAAAGACATTGCAAATGCAGAAAGTCTAATTTGGTCTAATATCACAAAAATCTATTTTCAATTTAAAATTCATCTGCGCAATGCAAGTATTCTACAAGTGAAATCATGTTAAAATGTGTTGACTGATTTTGCATTTGTTGGGAGAATTAAGAATCATTAATAACATAAGGACTCATTGGTGCAAGATGTTTGTGTTTTTGACGGCTGTTTATACAGATGGACAAAACTAAAACAATATAAATTTTGGCCCCAAATTTCACTTCCCCATTGGGTTCCATAAACCACAATTCTCCTTAACTTTAAAAATCTTGCTACAAATAATCACGTTTTAGCATTTTCTTACCAACTTTTACTAAGTACTATTCATATTTACAAAATAATTACTGATCAAACCATTTGAAAAATGTAAACAATGGTCAAGCAATTTTAACTAAGTACAGGAAAAGGTTTCATTCTTGCAAACCTGATGTTTTCATGACTTCAATAATATAATAATAATAATAATAATAATATATCTTTTATTGTCATTGCACGTTAGTGCAACGAGATTTAGTGTGCAGCTCCACTGATGTACAATAGAACCTGTAATAATTTTATGAATGGCAGTTATACGAAAAGAGAAAAAAACACTATTAGATTCAAACACTACTTGCTGAGGAGCTGTGAACAGAACGACGAAAATTGTTGAGTTAAAAAGTCAATTCATCAAATTTGCTTTAGTGCATATTATAAAAATGCCATCTCTTTCTTAATGTGATTTGGAATAGCGTTACTAAAAAAATAAGCAAATAGGGATAAAATATGCCAGATGGAGCACATTTGCAGGATTACACTCTGTGTTTCTCATAACATTGCTAAACAATTCCATGGTTTTTCTTGTCGTATTTTGTGCATGATATCTATTCATTTAAGTATTTTATCCTTACCTGCCCAACCACTCCAAAGAGTGTTGCCTTAATTTCTGTGTGGCCAGCCAACATAACATTCACATAATGATAAGACCCATTCCTCGTTGTTTTCAGAGTTTGGAAATGTGATTGTGGAAGGACAGTGGCAATATTTAGATTCTAGAAGAAAACAGAAAATTCTAGTCTTACGATTATTTTCCACTTCCAACAACAGGTTTCCTTCACATTTCTAATTTTGTATGCAATATGATTTTTCAAATACAGTGGTTCTATGAATGGAATAAATTATAGTTGCAGCAGCTAAATTCTTCTGTCCAGAAATATAGTGCATTTAGAAAGTATTCAGACCCTTTCACTTTTTCCACATTTTGTTACGTTACAGCCTTATTCTAAAATGGATTAAATTCATTTTTTTATCTTCAATCTACACACAATACCCCATAATTAAAAAACAAAATTTTTGCAAAGTAATTAAAAAGAAATATCTGAAATATCACATTTACATAAGTATTCACACCCTTTACTCAGTACTTTGTTGAGGCACTTTTTGCAGCGATTACAGCTTCAAGTCTTCTTGGGTATGACACTACAAGCTTGGCACACCTGTATTTGGGTAATTTCTCCCATTCTTCTCTGCAGATCCTCTCAAGCTTTGTCAGGTTGGATGGGGAGCGTCGATGCACAGCTATTTTCAGGTCCTTCCAGAGATGTTCAATCGGGTTCAAGTCCGGGCTCTGGCTGGACCTCTCAAGAACATTCACAGACAATCCACTCCTGCATTGTCTTGGCTGTGTGCTTTGGGTCGTTGTCCTGTTGGAAGGTGAACCTCCACCCCAGGCTGAGGTCCAGAACGCTCTGGAGCAGGTTTTCATCACGGATCTCTCTGTACTTTGCTCCGTTCATCTTTCCCTTGATCCTGACTCATCTCCCAGTTCCTGCCACTGAAAAACATCCCCACAGCATGATACTGCCACCACCATGCTTCACTGTTGGTATGGTATTGGCCAGGTGATGAGCAGTGCCTGGTTTCCTCCAGACGTGATGCTTGGCATTCAGGCCAAATAATTCAATCTTGGTTTCATCAGACCAGAGAATCTTGTTTCTCATGCCTTTTGGAAAACTCCAAGCAGGCTGTCATGTGCCTTTTACTGAGGAGTGGCTTCGGTCTGGCCACTCTACCATAAAGACCTGATTGGTGGAGTGTTGCAGATATAGTTGTCCTTCTGGAAGGTTCTCCCATCTCCACAGAGGAGCGCTGGAGCTCTGTCAGAGTAACCATTGGGTTCTTGGTCACCTTCCTGACCAAGGCCCTTCTCCCCCGATTGCTCAGTTTGGCCGGGCGGCTAGCTCTATGAAGAGTCCTGGTGGTTCCAAAGTTCTTCCATTTAAGAATGACGGAGGCCACTGTGCTCTTCGGGACCTGCAATTCTGCAGAAATTCTTTTATACCCTTCCCCAGATCTGTGTCTCGATACAATCCTGTCTCTGAGGTCTACGGACAATTCCTTCGTCTTCATGGCTTGGTTTTTGCTCTGACATGCACTGTCAACTGTGGGACCTTATATAGACAAGTGTGTGCCTTTCCAAATCCTGTCCAATCAATTTAATTTACCACTAGTGGACTCCAATCAAGTTGTAGAAACATCTGAACAGGTACTTTGGATCCGTCTTCACTAAGGAGGACACAAACAATCTTCCTGATATAGTGGTGGCCAGAGGATCTGGGGTGACGGAGGAACTAAAGGAAATCCATATTAGGCAGGAAATGGTGTTGGGTAGACTGATGGGACTGAAGGCTGATAAATCCCCAGGGCCTGGGTCTGCATCCCAGGGTACTTAAGGAAGTGGCTCTAGAAATCGTGGATGCATTGGTGATAATTTTCCAATGTCCTATAGACTCTGGATCAGTTCCTGTGGATTGAAGGGTAGCTAATGTTATCCCACTTTTTAAGAAAGGCGGAAGAGAGAAAACAGGGAATTATAGACCAGTTAACCCGACATCGATGGTGGGGAAGTTGCTGGAGTCAATTATAAAAGATGAAGTAGCAGCACATTTGGATAGCAATAACAGGATCAGTCCGAGTCAGCATGGATTTCTTCCTGCACCTATTGTCAATCATTATTTTCTTCCCTGTTTCGTGATTATTTTTCTACATATTAATGTTGAAATCCTTTAAAGGATGGAAGTTGCAATTGTTTAAAACTGCTTAATGCGTGCAAAGACATGGTAGGCGAGAGGGGCTTCTCTGCACTGTAAATAAATCTTGGTGTTCCTTCATATGCTGTTAATTTATAAATGAGAAAGTGCAGTATCGCCTAAAATTTGAAAACGATAAGTATTTCAATTTTATTCTCAAGAACATAAACACAGAAAAAAGTTCCAAAAGTGTCACAAATGAGTTATGAAATAACTTACATCAGATAAATAAACTTTATTACTCCTTTTGTCATAGATTTCCACTGTAAATTCATACTTTCGTTCTACTTCCAGCACCCATCTTTCTCCAGGCAAGATGAAAAAGCCTGGATGAACCAAAGGACCAATGTTTACAAAATTTCAAGCACCCACTGTAAAAAAAATCTCCAGAATAATTGTCCATTAAAATAAAAGCATTTCAAGTGATATTTAAGTGGGAAATTCTTGGTTGTACACAAGGCCAAAATAGAAAAATTAAACAGCTCTATATTTGTTTTGGGTACACAAAAATGCTGGAGAAACTCAGCGGGTGCAGCAGCATCTATGGAGTGAAGGAAATAGGTAACGTTTCGGGCCGAAACCCTTCTTCAGACTGATCTCTCTATATTTGTTTTGCTTTCTTATTATGTGATGTGAGCAGTTTGGGAAAAATAAATAATTATTATAAAAAGTTCAGACATCCTATCTTCAGAGCACTTTAAATGGTTCATACCTGGCAGAGAGGCTGTGTAATTAGTCTTGAGACCAAATATTTCCATATTTAACCAATTTAGGTGATATTATGTGAATGCTTCTTTCAAAACAAAGAAAACAAAAAGTAACTAGTTTGAAGATTACTGTGGACAGCTTTATATTTTCTAGTAATGGAAAAATTGGGGTCCATGTGCCCTAGGCACAGGCCGGCTCAATAACAGTTCAGGTCTGAATTTACGTTTGGCATCTTTCCACTCTAACACTTTTTGGACACTGATGCTTGATCTGAAGCTCCACTGTGGAGCAGCAGGTCTTGAAAGAGTACCCCACGAACTGTCACACAGATCGACTTCCATCTGTCCACATTACATGGCAATAATCTCCTATATGATTATTATGCAAGGGAATTTACCTCTTGGAAAGTGGAAAGACAGGGAAGATTATTACTGCAGAATTAGACACAATAAGGTAGACCTAATTTAAGCAAATCTAAACACATTTAATATGGGTAATGCTTTAGTTTAATCAATTTTTAATGAAGCGATTTAACACTTTATATCTCAGTTAATTGAACATTCTGCCTACATAATAGCCAAAATAATATGATACTAACCTAGAAAGCCAACTTCCACAACATATATTGTACTGTTAGGTAAATGAGAAAGTGCTTGCATATGAATGTCTACATTTTAGTTAAAGTCATCACAATATTTAAATAATTGCAGATGTATAAATAATTAGTAGTTATTCGTGAATTAGTGCAGGTTCTATGTCTAACTAGACTAAGGGGGACCTGTTGGGTCCCATGTTCACACGGGAGGGCTGGTCCCCCAACGCAATATTCCACCTCTCCACCAATTCCAATATTGGTGGTCAGTGGGGTGGGGGGGCATTCTGGAGCGCTAGTATGGGTGTTGTGGGCTGAAGGGACTGGTTTCCAGAGGGCTAGTATGGACATTGTGGGCCGAATGGATTCTTGGCCTGGCAGCTCAGTCACTCAAGCCTGGTGTGCTGGCAGCTCACTCACTCAGGGCTGGTGGGCTGGCAGTTGACTCACAGCTATTCTTTGAAATTCCATTTCAAGCAGAGTGCAGGCCACCAAATTCAAATGAAGTTTCCTACCATTTCAATCAGGGTGCAAGGCCACCAAATTCAAATGCAGTTTCCTACCATTTCAAGCAGGGTGCAAGGCCACCAAATTCAAATGCAGTTTCCTACCATTTCAAGCAGGGTGCAAGGCCATCAAATTCAAATGCAGTTTCCTACCATTTCAAGCAGGGTGCAAGGCCACCAAATTCAACAATACACTACAAACCAACTGACTCACATGGCTATCTGGACTACACGTCTTCCCACCCTGCCCCCTGTAAAGACTCCATCCCCTACTCCCAATTCCTCCGCTTACGCCGCATCTGCTCCCAGGATAAGACGTTCCACACCAGGGCATCGGAAATGTCCTCGTTCTTCAGGGAACGGGGAATGTGGGAATGAGGCTCGCAACAGGGTCTCATCCATACCCCGCAACACTGCTCTCTCTCCCCATCCCCGCACTCGCAACAAGGGCAGAGTCCCCCTAGTCCTCACCTTTCACCCCACCAGCCGGCAAATACAACAAATAATCCTCCGCTATTTCCGCCACCTCCAACGTGACCCCACCACTCGCCACATCTTCCCATCTCCCCCTATGTCTGCCTTCCGCAAAGACCGCTCCCTCCGCAACTGCCTTGTCAATTATTCCCTTCCCTCCCGTACCACCCCCTCCCCGGGCACTTTCCGTTGCAACCGCAAGAAATGCAACACCTGTCTCGACTCCATTCAAGGACCCAAGCAGTCGTTCCAGGTGCGACAAAGGTTCACCTGTAACTCCTCCAACCTCATCTACTGCATCCGCTGCTCCTCTGACTTCTCCTCCCCCATGTTGCAGACTGAGCCACACCCGCACTTCCGGGTTTTATAGCCCCTCCCCTCCCACTGGAAGAGGCGTGGCCTTCATGGCATGATTGACAGGAGAGAGAATCTCAACATTTTTAAAACATTAATAAGTCTTTTATTTTTCATCGATGGGAAAAATCCTCTTGTCCTGCGTAGCGGAAGGGAACTCTGAGTAAGATGGCCAAAAATCACTGCCATAAGTGGTAGCGTTTTTTCTAAAATCAATATGAAGTGCAAACAGGAAGTGGTCAAAATGAGACTTTTAATTATATAGATGTCTTCCAACATACAATACTCCATTAAGAAATAGAAAATATTTTTAATATCATACCCACTACCATTAAAAAGCCAGTAATGCAATCCCAACTATGCAAAGCTCCACAGCGTATGGTTACTGGCTAGTCTGGAAATAGTTGTGTGTACTAAGACAGAATTAGTACCCGTGCTTAACCTCAAAACCTCATGTTATAGAAAATCACATGACACAAACAACTGTATCGGGGGGGGGGTAGAGGGTTAGGGGCTAGAGAGTTTGAGACTCATAATATCAAATTATTTATATATAGAACATCGAAGAGTACAGCACAGGATGGGCCTTGGGCCCAATGTTTGAACCAATCATGATGCCAAGTTAGACTGCTCTCATCTGCCTGTACATGATTCATACTCCATTCCCTGAACTTCCATGTGCTTATCTAAAAGCCTTTTTAAAACCACTATCGTATCTGCCTCCACCATCACCCCTGGCAATGCGTTCCAGGCCCTCACAACTCTCTGTGTCCCACACATCTCCATTAAACATTCTCCATCTCACCTTATAGCTATACCCTACATTGTTGGACATTTCCACCCTGGGAAAATGGTTCTGGCTGTCTACCTTGTCTATGCCTCTTATAATTTTATATAACTGCTTTTTATATCTCCCCTCAACCTCTGGCATTTCAGAGAAAACAATCTGTCTATGCAACCTCTCCTTGCAGTTGCAGCTGAAACATTCCAATCCCAGCAGCGTTCTGGTTAACCTCCTCTACACCCTCTCCAAAGACTCCACATCCTTCCTGAAATGGGGCGAACAAACAGAACGGCACGAAATACTCCTAATGTGGCCTAAGCAAAGTCTTATAGAACAGCATTATGACTTCCTGATTCTTGTACTCAATGCCCCCAGCAATGAAGGCAAGCATACCATACGCCTTCTTAACCACCCTATCTATTTGTGTTGCCACCTTCAGTGAGCCATGAACTTAGGCTCTAAGATTCCTCTGCAAATCAAATGCTGTTAAGGGTCGTTCCATAACTGGATACTCTCTCCTTATATTCAACCTTCCAAAGTGCAACACCTCACACTTGCTAGTGAGGGTTAAACCCCATATGCCATTGTTCCGCCCATTTCTGCAGCTGATCTGTATAACCGCTGTGTTCTGACAGTCCTCCTCACTGTCTGCAACTCCTCCAATTTCCTTAAATGTCGTCAACAAACTTAGTCACCAACCCATCTACATTTACATCCAAGTTATCACAAACAGCAGAAGTGCAAGCACAGATTCCTGCGGAACTCCTCTGGTCACAGACCTCCAGCCTGAATATCTTCGTGCCACCACAAACCTCTGATCAATTTCCCTCTGGGGATGAATAAAGTTTTATCAAATCGTATAAGCGAGTTCCGAATCCAAATAACCAAGTAACTGTAAATCCTGAGCATTGTAATCTTCTAGATCAGTGCAGTATTGCTGCAGTATTTTCAAAAATCAACTTCTTTTCAAGAGCAATAAGTTTATTTCTGTTGCTGCAAGCCAAAAATACTAAAACTGTATGCTTATTATTTAATAGAGTTTAAATATCAATTGAAGCAATTGCCTGTCATATTCAATAGACACCCGTGGTGAAACTGACAGGTTGTATTAGACAATAGACAATAGGTGCAGGAGTAGGCCATTCGGCCCTTCGAGCCAGCACTACACAGCACAATGGTGTCTGATTACTACAGGGAGGTTACATAGAAACAGCTTCCCCCAATACCATTCCAAGACAATTTTGTTTCCACTTGTCAATTTCCAAAGTAAATGTAAGTGATTCTCTAGTTCCAAATCAAAATCGCATTATGACCAATTCAGCAATATAATGCAAAGTTGGCATAATACAGAAATAAAAATTAAATGTTCATTTTGCGACGACAGTACAGGATTTCCTTGTGAGCACATCTGGAATAAACCATAAAGCTTTAATTTCTTTACACCTGCCTAACTGGTGGGGCAGATATGGTTTACGGGATCCTTGTATTGTTAATGATGGAATTAGAGATTAAACATAGCTATCTATTTTCAACCTTACAATTTGCAATAATAAAATGTAATATTAGGATAGTGCCTATTGAATAAGATGAAACACCATTGGAACAAAATGATCTGCAGATTACTATCATGGACAGTATGTTTATGGGGAAAGGATACTCTTGTAGGTCAGAACTAAGTTGGCCCGTCCTGTGTGTACTGCTGTGACAATGGAGGAGTCAGAATCCAGTTTAGCAACAGTTGCATTTCCCTCTCCATCAGAGCGCATCTTATCGCTGTGTAACTCCAATCTATACTGTTCAGATGGCATGTTAACCTCTGCAAGAGTAAAGACATTATACACAGGCAAGTTGGAATGTGGGGTAATTCATGAAAACTAGACAAAAAATGTCTCAATGCAGAAATATTAATACTTACATTTGAACTTGGTGCCCCATTAATTCTATGAAATTATCTGCAATAAATGAACATTCACCATTTTCGACGAATTATTGCCAGGATGTGTGTCATGCTGAAATCATCCACTACCTACCTTTAGTTACCCTGGGAAACTATTGAGGGCTGCGCCTATATTTGGTGACCCATTTGCATTATAGGATGCTCTATGAAGAGAATCAACCATGTTTAATGTTGCCCAAGCCTCATATGTGCACCGTGTTCCCTTCCTGGCAGAGATTAAATGTACATCTCGGGCTTCTAATGGCAAGCCAGCATTTCCATGGCCACTTATTATATCTGCTTGAGCAATTGAGACAAAAGCTTGATAGCAGGTACCACCAGATTAAGGGCAGCTTCTTGCCCTCTCCTCTGGTACGCTAGGGATGAATTCTCCGTTTTCCAATCTATCTCATTGTGACTTTTGCACATTGTTTCACTGTACTTTTCCTTTAGCTATTGACTCTATTCTGCCCTCTATTTATTTTCTATTTTGCACTAAATCAGGAACTCAAACATATCACCTGCCTGGATAGCACGCAAAACAGAGATTTTCACTGTATCTCGGCACACGTGACAATCATAAACCAATACCGTTGCACTTAATAATAACCTATCACTATTTCCACCACCTTCCTTCCACAGGATTCCACAACCAGACAAATCATCCCATCCCATCCTAGCATTCCAAAGGGACCATTCAATTTGCAATTCTGAGGTCCACATCCAGTTCCATCAATCGCTCCCTTCGTGGTACTTTCCCATGCAACATCATCTTTTACCTCATCTCATCTCGGCACGGTGGCGCAGCGGTAAAGTTGCTGCCTCGCATGCCAGAGACCGAGATTCAATCCTGAGTATGGGTGGTGTCTGTATGGAGTTTGTACGTTCTCTCCGTGACCTGCATGGGTTTTCTCTGGGAACTCTGGTTTCCTCCCACACTCCAAAGATGTACAGGTTTGTAGGTTAATTGGTTTGGCATAATTGTAAATCGTCCCTATTGTGTGTAAGATAATATTAATGTGCAGGGATCGCATGTCGGTGCAGACACAGCGGGCCGCAGGGCCTGTTTCCACATTGTATCTCTAAACTAAACCTTCCTGCCATCCAAGGACCTAAATATTAATTCCAGGTGGAACAGAGATTTATTTGTACTTAATAGGAAATAGGTGAGTTGAACATAGCTTAGTTGAACTAAACACAATTAAACTCGAACGTAACGTAGAACAGTACAGCTCAGGAACAGGCCCTTCGGCCCACAATGTTTGTGCCATACTTGATGCTTAGCTGCACTGATCTCATCTGCCTGCACATGAGCTATATTCATCTATTCATTGCCACTATTGTACCTGCCTCCACCACCATGTCCGGCTGCACATTCCAGGCCCTCACCACTGACTGTGTAAACAAACGTGTCTGGCACATCCCTATTAAAGTTCCCCCATTTCACCTTTTAGCTATGTTCTCAAGTGTTGGACGTTTCCACCCTGGGATAAAAGGTTCTGACTGTCTACCCTAACTATGCCTCTCATAATTTTATGTACTTAAATCAAGTCTCCCTTCAACCTCTGACGTCCCAGAGAAAACAATCCAAGTCTATCTAACCTCTCCCTGTAGATGAAACTACAGAATGCGGCATTCTGGTAAACCTCCTCTGCACCCTCTCCAAAGCTTCCACATCTTTCTTGTAATGGGTTTGTAAGAGTCACTGGAGACATGCTGAATTTCCTCTGTTGAAGTTGACCCCCATTACTTCTGCATTGAACGGTCTACTTTCCCAGTCAATAACCATGTTGTTTTTTCTGTGCTTGCTGACTGCTCTGGCTCCTGGTTATGCAGCATGTGAATTTTCACATTTTAATTATATTCCTCAGAGACATCCTTGGCTTCACCATCCTTATCTTTGCAACCTTTTCTAACTACTTGCATCTTAATTGTTCGACCATTGGTAGAGAGGCCTGCAATTGTAATGGGCCTGTCCCACTTAGGCGATTTTTTAGGCGACTGCCGGCGAATAAGACACCGAAGTCAACAACAGCAACAACCTACATCACCTGGCAACAACCTATGTTAACCTGGCGACAACCTACATCACCTGGCAACAACCTACATCACCTGGCGACAGCCTACGTTAACCTGGCGACAACCTACATCACCTGGCAACAACCTACATCACCTGGCGACAGCCTACGTTAACCTGGCGACAACCTATGTTAACCTGGCAACAACCTACATCACCTGGCGACAGCCTATGTTAACCTGGCGACAACCTATGTTAACCTGGCAACAACCTACATCACCTGGCGACAGACTACGTTAACCTGGCAACAACCTACATCACCTGGTGACAGACTACGTTGACCTGGCAACAACCTAAATCACCTGGCGACAGCCTACGACACCCTGGTGACAACCTTTGCTAACCTGGCAACAACCTACGACAGCACCTACGTCAAGCTACGCTCATTGGCGTCAAACCCATGGGTTGCCGCTGTCGCTGAAAATTTTCAACATGTTGAAAATCCAGTGGCGACCAGAAAGTCGCTACGACTCTTTGGGCAACTGAGGAGACTACTCACGACCATACAGGCGACACCCCGGCGACCACATGGCGACAGCCTAGTTCCCTGTAGTCGCCTAAAAAAAATCACCTAAGTGAGACAGGATCATAAGTCTATATGCTATAACTCCTTACTGAACAACATACCTACTAGATTCCTTCTTAGAATGTTCTTTAACACCTATTTCCTTTGACTACACCTTTGGTCATGTAATCTAAAGATTTGTGTGTCTTGCTGTCAAAACTTTGTTGATGTAACTTGAAACACTTGGGACATCCAAGTTTCTATGACATTTTACCATTAAAGGTGCTACAGAAATACATGCTGTTGCTGATAAACAACAGAACGCTTCCAAAGCATTTGCTTTGTGCTTTTCGGAAAAGGCCCCAGCCTTCAAACTTGCCAGCCACCTGAACTGTCAGGCACCTCTTGCTGCATCTGTGGAAGAGAATGTGGGTTCCACATTAGCCTCATCAGTCATCTGTGAATGCACAGAACTGGAGTTGAGGCAAGTCACCCTCAATTCCAAGAGTGAACGAAGAAGATATTTAATAACTTATCAAACGACAATTGATTTATCACTCTTGCTCAGTAATGACAGCACAACTACGTGGAGTGCAGAGATTAGAAATGATGTAATACACCAAGGACACATTGTGAGCAGCTGAATTTCTTTTTCATGGTAACCTAACAAGCCTAGTCTCGCCTAGTCCGCTGTTTATATCACTTGAAAATGCCATGAAATACCTCACAAATAACAACAGAAAATGTTAAAAAAATACTCAGTAGGTTAGGTGCCATCGGTGGGAAAAAAGAGTTGACATTTCAGGTCATAAGAAAACTCATTAGTTTAATCTGCAGAGAGAAAGGGGAGAGATGGATAGGAGAAAGGACAAATCTCTGACAGTGTGGGTCCTGCATTGCTGCAAAGATATATTGTTGAAGGTATCTGGTTGATAGATTAATGGGGGAGGTGAAAGATGTGAGAATAAAGCAGCTAGAAAATGCCGTGAAATATAGATCAGAGATGTGGGAAATACCCAGTTGATCAGACGGTGTCAGTGGAGAGAGAATCTTACAGATGAGTTACTTTCAACAAAACTGGACAGTTCTGGCCAGGCAGAGTTATATATGTAGCCCAGTCCATCACACAGACCGGACCTCCCACCATGGACTCCATAGTAGACCAGGCTGCCTCGGAAAAGCAGCCGACATAATCAGACTTGTCCCACCCCAATCATTCCGTCTTCTCCCTGCTCCCGCCTAGCATAATGAATAGAAGCTTGAAAGCATGCATTACCAAACTCAGTAACAGCTTCTTCCCCTCTGTTACCAGGCTTCTGGACAGTCCTCACATAAGCTAGGGCACTGTTGAATTCACTTCTACCCCATTGAGGACATTGGACTTTGTCTAAGATACTGATGCGCTACAATGTGCTACAATGCCGAGAACTATATTCTGTACTACCCTTTGTTCTATCTATTCTACTAGAGTTTGAACTGATTGTATCTATGTCAGGTATATCTGATCTGCCTGGATAGCACTCAAAACAAAGCTTTTCACTATACCTCAGTACACATGCCAATAATAAACCTGAATCTGCCGATTAATAAAAGTGCACTATGATATCACTCTATTAGGACGGGCATTTTATATACATCATCATTTGGAATTTACTTGTAGGGTGTATTATGCAGAAATATTTAAATGTGATGTTCCAAAGGAAATGGACAAATATTTTAAAAGAAGTAACAGAGTAAAGTGTAAACAGTGTTAAAAAGGAATAGGATTAGGTGGATAGTCAGAATGGACCCAATGGGCTAGCAGCCTACTCCTGTGCTGTCGGCATGGCTGCTCACTGGCATCCTCAACAAGTGACAGAATGGTCTGAAGAAGGGTCTCGACCCGAATCGTCACCTATTCTTTTTCTCCAGAGATGCTGCCTGACCCTGTGGACCCTGACCTGACTAGTGGGGTACCGCAAGGCTCAGTGCTGGGACCCCAGCTATTTACGATATATATTAATGATTTGGACGAGGGAATTGAATGCAACATCTCCAAGTTTGCGGATGACACGAAGCTGGGGGGCAGTGTTAGCTGTGTGGAGGGTGCTAGGAGGCTGCAAGGTGACTTGGATAGGCTGGGTGAGTGGGCAAATGCATGGAAGATGCAGTATAATGTGGATAAATGTGAGGTTATCCACTTTGGTGGCAAAAACAGGAAAGTAGACTATTATCTGAATGGTGGCCGATTAGGAAAGGGGGAGATGCAACGAGACCTGGGTGTCATGGTACACCTGTCATTAAAAGTAGGCATGCAGGCATGTGAGCATTCATAGCAAAAGGATTTGAGTATAGGAGCAGGGAGGTTCTACAGCAGTTGTACAGGGTCTTGGTGAGACCACACCTGGAGTATTGCGTACAGTTTTGGTCTCCTAATCTGAGGAAAGACATTCTTGCCATAGAGGGAGTACAGAGACGGTTCACCAGACTGATTCCTGGGATGTCAGGACTTTCATATGAAGAAAGACTGGATAGACTTGGCTTGTACACGCTAGAATTTAGAAGATTGAGGGGGGATCTTATAGAAACGTACAAAATTCTTAAGGGGTTAGACAAGCTAGATGCAGGAAGATTGTTCCCGATGTTGGGGAAGTCCAGAACAAGGGGTCACAGTTTAAGGATAAGGGGGAAATCCTTTAGGACCGAGATGAGGAAAACATTTTTCACACAGAGAGTGGTGAATCTCTGGAATTGTCTGCCACAGAAGGTAGTTGAGGCCAGTTCATTGGCTATATTTAAGAGGGAGTTAGATGTGGCCCTTGTGGCTAAAGGGATCAGGGGGTATGGAGAGAAGGCAGGTACAGGATACTGAGTTGGATGATCAGCCATGATCATATTGAATGGCGGTGCAGGCTCGAAGGGCCGAATGGCCTACTCCTGCACCTATTTTCTATGTTTCTATGACCCATTGAGTTACTCCAGCATTTTGTATCTATCTTCAGTGTAAACCATCATCTGCAGTTCCTTCCTACACTAGTGACAGAATGTGTCCCAGTTGTCAGAATGGAATTGAGATAATTGGCAGGCATTATTCTGTAGAAGTGAAGATGTTGAGAACTGACAAGGAAGCAAATTGTTAAGAGGAATGCCTACTATATTCTGTTGTGCTGAAGCAAAGTAAGAATTACATTGTCCTATCTGGGACACATGACAATAAACTCTCTTTAATCTCTTGAATCTTGAATCTTAATGAAATTTTACCTGTCGAGCCAACCGATCATTGATTTTACAACTGTGAAGCTACACCAAATTTAATCCACTCATAGGAAGACTATCTGTTTCTAAAAGTCCTGCGAGGCATTTCTTCTCAATTAATGCATTAAATGACATTGAAAAAAATACAAGGCCACCTACATTAAGTTATTTGTTCCTTTACCCTCTCCATTTCTTTTGTTAGTATTAACATATAAAACAAATAACCATAGTTAAAGATGATGAGGTAAAATGTGAGGCAGTGGTATCATGGTGCTAAAAGTAATATGAGAGCACAGTGTATGCTGTGAAATGCACTACATATGAAGCCTGTATCCAGACCTCCCATGACATGTACTGCCAAAGCTCAAATGTAAGCCAGCTGGGGGTTCTTTAAATCATTGAGTTTACATGACAGCTTATTTTCTTGCAGCATTCCCCTCATGTAAATTAACATTGTTCTAAAGATGAACATTGTTAAAAGCCTTGTCCTACGTTTCTGTATTGCATTTAAAGTTCAGGTGGTGGGGAATATATGAAATATTACCTTTTCTGTATAAAGGATAGTTTTTATGACACATTATCATAACATTAAAGAAACATGCACTTTGTTCATGATCTCAATTCATTGCTAAATACACATTAAGATGTATTAGCCTCTTGGGAGAGGCTAGTCGGGAGCTCCAACGACGCAGAAGGTTCGACCAACCCCGACGTGGGGTTCGATCGCCCGGCGTGGGGGAGCCGACATCCCCCCAATGCAGGAGCTGATCGCCCCGATGTGGACGGCCTAAACGCCGTGGGCTACGGGAGTCAAGATCGTATCGTCAACAGAAGGCTTGAGGCCCCCGACTGCAGGAGAACAAGGAAGGGAGGAGATTGAAATTTTTGCGCCTTCCATCACAGTGAGGAATGTGGAGGAGTCACTGTGGTGGATGTTTATGTTAAATGTATTTGTGTGTTTTATTGCTTTTTATTTGTATGACTGACTTGGCAAATGAAATTCCTCCTATGTTGCAAAACATACTTGGCTAATAAAGTATTATTGTGATTGTGATTTAATTGGAATATGTTTCTTTAATAGCTCAACTGTTACAGTATCTATTGACACTCTATCTGACAACATTTTAAGTAATTCTATGTCAAACAATCCTAAAATAGAGCTGGGTTTCATAGCAGGACACTGAAATCGTTTGTTCTAATCTATTTTGTTTTCATGCTAATCAGAAAGAACATATTACATTACATGCAAATTCAACAAACTCATTATTGGCAGTTTTCAACTTGGTCATTTAATAGTAATTTACCTGTCATTATCCCATTTACTATTTTAGTAACTCTGTAGTGAATAAAAGCTCCCACCAATAGGTAAATATCATGGGCTGGGCTTAAAATAATGTTTTCCAGAATAATGAGGCGTATTGTTGCAGCAGGAACACGCTAGAGAGAAACAAAAACCACAAGTTAGAATAACTCAATGTGCCACCACTGATGGGGCCATCGTCCAGCTACATCAGAAATACATCCATTAAGGAAGTTCAATTCTCACCCTGCAGAAACATTAATCCAATGTTCTCCATGGCAACAAGATTATAATAGGCGAACATTTGATCAAAGTAAAGGATCAAACAGATGTTACCTAACCCCATGGTAAGTACTCTGATGATCCAAATTAATTAACAAGTTAACTAAATTGAACACAAATTTACAGTGAAACAATCTATCTGGTTTTAGTGTAAATCGGTGATTGATGCAAACTCGGTGGGCTGAAGGGTGCATTTCTGTGTTGAATCTTGCAATAACAAATTGACTGCAAAACTATGAATCTGATTTTAATATCTGTTATGTTGTATTAAATAGATATTGCAGTATAGAGATGGACAATAGTTGGTGTTGTCAGGAAGGGTGGAGAATTTGGTTTTAAATTCTCAAAAGCAAACCGAATAGTTTGGTAACATAATACATTTTTTTATATCTGCAGAATGATAATCGACCATAGAAATGTGTTAATAAATTAACTAATCATTTTGATATCAATATGCAGTAGTCACTCAGTTTCTAGTTACATGTTCAAATAGATGTCATGAAACTACAGAGAAGTGTGAGGTGTTGCATTTTGGGACGTCTAAGAGCAGAACCTACACAGAGAATGGTAGACCTTTGGGGAGTGTTGTAGAGCAGAGGGATCTAGGAGTACAGGTGCATGGTTCCTTGAAGGTCGAGTCGCAGGTAGATAAGGTGGTCAAAAAGGCTTTTGGCACATTGGCCTTCATCAGTCAGAGTATTGAGTATAGATGTTGGGAGGTCATGTTGCAGTTGTATAAGACGTTGGTGAGACCGCATTTAGAATATTGTGTTCAGTTCTGGGCAACATGTTATAGAAAGATATTGTCAAGGAAGATTTACGAGGATGTTGCCAGGACTAGAGGGTGTGAGCTATATAGGGATATGTTGAGTAGATCTATGAGGAATAGATCAGGTAGATGCACAGAGTCTCTTGCCCAGAGTATGGGAATCGAGGACTAGAGAACATAGATTCAAGGTGAAGGAGAAAAGATTTAATTGGAATCTGAGGGGTAACTATTTCACACAAAGGGTGGTGGGTGTATGAAACAAGCTGCCAGAGGATGTAGTTGAGTCCGTGACTATCTCAATGTTTAAGAAACAGTTAGACAGGTACATGGATAGGACAGGTTTGGAGGGATATGGACCAAGTGCAGGCAGGTGGGACTAGTGCAGCTGGCAGATGTTGGCCGGTGTGGGCAAGTTGGGCCAAAGGGACTGTTTCCACACTGTTTCACTCCATGACTCTAACTCCTGGGCCAATTCTGTTTCAGAATTAATCAGAAAGTAATAGCAAATGTTATATGATTTAGAACCACAACATACCTCCCCCCTTGACTCCATTCAAGGACCCAAGCAGTCGTTCCAGGTGCGACAGAGGTTTACCTGCATCTCCTCCAACCTCATCTATTGCATCCGCTGCTCTAGATGTCAGCTGATCTACATTGGTGAAACCAAACGTAGGCTTGGCGATCGCTTCGCCGAACACCTCCGCTCGGTTCGCAATAACCAACCTGATCTCCCGGAGGCTCAGCACTTCAACTCCCCCTCCCATTCCGAATTCGATCTTTCTGTCCTGGGCCTCCTCCACAGCCAGAGTGAGGACCACCGGAAATTGGGGGAGCAGCACCTCATATTTCGCTTGGGCAGTTTGTACGGTATGAACATTGACTTCTCTAATTTCAGGTAGTCCTCACTGTTTCCTCCCCTTCTCAGCCCTCCCTCAGCCCTCTGGCTTCTCCTCTTCCTTTCTTATTCCCGCCCCCCCCCCCCCCCACCCTACATCAGTCTGAAGAAGGGTTTTGGCCCGAAACGTTACCCATTTCCTTTGCTCCATAGATGCTGCTGCACCCGCTGAGTTTCTCCAGCATTTTTGTCTACCATTAGTCCAATAGAAATGGCTAATTGAAAATAAGCTGGATGGACATCTCAACTAAGCATATTTAATGATGAGTATGAACAAGGTTAATGGCCTCATGAAATTAGCTTAGGCTCCTTTGAAAATATATATATTGAAAGAAGTTAACAGACAACAAAAGGCCACCTAAAGCTGCAGAAGCCAAAATGCAAGTCAGAATAAGCAATAATTAATAATGTTTTGCTTAATAACTGCTCACTTTTATGTCTATAGAAGTCTTTTCAGCCAGGGCTTCTGCAATTTCCTTTTTAATTTTCCGATAAAGTCTGATATATCTGATCAGGCCCGGGTGATTTGTCTACCTTCATTCTCAACAAAACCTTCATCACCTCTTCAACCGTAATACTGACTGCTCTCAAGACACTTCCATTGACTGCCCCAAATTCCTCAATCCTCCTGTCTTTCTCCATGGTAAAAACAGAGGAAAAATACTCTGAGTATTACTCATTGCCCATCTCATGTGGCTCCGCACAGAGTTGACCGCTTTGAAGCCTCAGCTGTCCCATTCTCTCTAGTTACCCTTTTACCCTTTATGTACTTATAAAATCTCTTGGGATTATCCTTAATACTACCTCCCAGAGCTATCTCCTGTCCGCTGTTTGCCCTTCTGATTTCCTTCTATAGTTTACTCTTTAGTTCCCGAAACTCCTCCAGGGATACACTTGATCCCAGTTGCTTATACCTGTCCCATGCCTCCTTCTTACCCTTGACCAAAACCTCAATTTCCCTTGTCATCAAAGCCTTACGTTTGCCTGCCTTGCCCTTCACTCTAACACTCTAATATTAAAAAGAGCTAAATAACTTTTTAAATAATTGGTTTTGTGCTAAACTAAAATTAGCAAAATAACCAGTACCTTATATATAGTTTCATGCAGTCGTGCATTCAGGTTAGCAGTACCAGTCATTAACCCAGATACGAGAATAATGTCTCCTTGCTTTCCTTCTCTTTCCATTTTTTCTATGTGTGCAGATGGTAAGTAGGGGGATTCCGAAAACTTCAGTATTCTGACCAAAATTGTGAAAATATACAATATTTATAAGATGAATTTGATATGTATCAAACTAAAAGACCTAAATACTAGATTATTGGATTTTTTAAAATTTGAATTAAATATCCTGCAACAAAGAAATGAGAGAGCCGACGAAATATCTCCCAACAGAAAACAGTCACCATGAATTCAAACAAAATTATATATAATTAAGACTTCTAAGTATGACAAGTCAGAATTTATTTCACATCGACAAACAACAACAGCAAATATACTCACAGCAACAACCTCTTGCTTGCTTTTAATCCCTTTATTGTCAATCGATAAGAAAGAATTGATTAGTATTTTGTTAGATTTCCAGCTGCTGCCTACCGAATTTTACGTGGCGACTCAGCGTTATTATCCGAGTTTTCATTCTTCACAATGCTCCAAACGAAAATAAATCCTTCCAAGCAGCTAAATGTATTTCCTATAAAAAACATTCCACATTATTTCTACGTTCATTTTCAGGATTGTGGTGTTGGTGGCAATTCAGCATTTAGTACCCATCCCCAATGACCCCAGGAGGTGATGGCAAGCCTCCTTGCCTCTGGATTGTCAGCCTGTTACCTTCAGCACTAAACCACCATCTGAAGACGGGGTTCGACCCGAAACGTTGCCTATTTCCTTCGCTCCATAGATGCTGCCTCACCCACTGAGTTTCTCCAGCATTTTTGTAAACCACCATTAAGTTTAGTTTAGTTTAGTTTTGAGATACAGAGGGGAAACAGGCGCTTCGACCCACCGAGTCCGCGCCGACCAGTGATCTCCCCGTACACTAGCACTATCCTACACACTAAGGACAATTTACAAAAGACAAACAAGCTGCAAACCCGCACATCTTTGGAGTGTTGGAGGAAACATAGAAACATGGAAAATAGGTGCAGGAATAGGCCATTCGGCCCTTCGAGCCTGCACTGCCATTCAATATGATCATGGCTGATCATCCAACTCAGTATCCTGTACCTGCTTTCGCTCCATACCCCCTGATCCCTTTAGCCACAAGGGCCACATCTAACTCCCTCTTAAATATAGCCAATGAACTGGCCTCAACTACATTCCGTGGCAGAGAATTCCACAGATTCACCACTCTCTGTGTAAAAAATGTTTTTCTCATCTCAGTCCTAAAAGATTTCCCCTTTATCCTTAAACTGTGACCCCTTGTTTTGGACTTCCCCAACATCGGGAACAATCTTCCTGCATCCAGCCTGTCCAACCCCTTAAGAATTTTGTAAGTTTCTATAAGATCCCCCCTCAATCTTCTAAATTCTAGCGAGTACAAGCCGAGTCTATCCAGTCTTTCTTCATATGAAAGTCCTGACATCCCAGGAATCAGTCTGGTGAACCTTCTCTGTACTCCCTCTATCGCAAGAATGTCCTTCCTCAGATTAGACCAAAACTGTACGCAATACTCCAGGTGTGGTCTCACCAAAACCCTGTACAACTGCAGTAGAATCTCCCTGCTCCAATCCTCAAATCCTTTTGCTATGAATGCTAACATACCATTCTATTTCTTCACTGCCTGCTGCACCTGCATGCTTACTTTCAATGACTGGTGTACCATGACACCCAGGTCTCGTTGCATCTCCCCTTTTCCTAATCGGCCACCATTCAGGTAATAGTCCACTTTCCTGTTTTTGCCACCAAAGTGGATAACCTTACATTTATCCACATTATACTGCATCTGCCATGCATTTGCCCACTCACCCAGCCTATCCAAGTCATCTTGCAGCCTCCTAGCATCTTCCTCACAGCTAACACTGCCCCCCAGCTTCGTGTCATCCGCAAACTTGGAAATGTTGCATTCAATTCCCTCATCCATATCATTAATATATATTGTAAATAGCTGGGGTCCCAGCACTGAGCCTTGCGGAACCCCACTAGTCACTGCCTGCCATTCTGATAAGGACCCGTTAACTCCTACTCTTTGCTTCCTGTCTGCCAGCCAGTTCTCTATCCACATCAATACTGAACCCCCAATACCGTGTGCTTTAAGTTTGTATACTAATCTCTTATGTGGGACCTTGTCGAAAGCCTTCTGAAAGTCCAGATATAACACATCCACTGGTTCTCCCTTATCCACTACTAGTTACATCCTCGAAAAATTCTATAAGATTCGTCAGACATGATTTACCTTTCATAAATCCATGCTGACTTTGTCCAATTATTTCACCACTTTCCAAATGTGCTGCTATCCCATCTTTAATAACTGACTCTAGCAGTTTCCCCACTACCGATGTTAGACTAACTGGTCTGTAATTCCCCGTTTTCTCTCTCCCTACCTTTTTTAAAAAGTGGGGTTACATTAGCTACCCTCCAATCCTCAGGAACTACTCCAGAATCTAAAGAGTTTTGAAAAATTATCACTAATGCATCCACTATTTCTGGGGCTACTTCCTTAAGTACTCTGGGATGCAGCCTATCTGGCCCTGGGGATTTATCGGCCTTTAATCCATTCAATTTACCTAAGACCACTTCCCGGCTAACCTGGATTTCACACAGTTCCTCCATCTCATTTGACCCCCGGTCCCCTGCTATTTCCGGCAGATTATTTATGTCTTCCTTAGTGAAGACAGAACCAAAGTAGTTATTCAATTTGTCTGCCATGTCCTTGTTCCGCATGATCAATTCACCTGTTTCTGACTGCAAGGGACCTACATTTGTTTTAACTAATCTTTTTCTCTTCACATATCTATAAAACCTTTTGCAGTCAGTTTTTATGTTCCCTCCAGTTTTCTTTCATAATCTATTTTCCCTTTCCTAATTAAGCCCTCTGTCCTCCTCTGCTAGACTCTGAATTTCTCCCAGTCCTCTGGTAGGCTACATTTTCTGGCTAATTTGTATGCTTCATCTTTTGTTTTGATACTATCCCTGATTTCCCTTGTTATCCACGGATGCACTACCTTCCCTGATTTATTCTTTTGCCAAACTGGGATGAACAATTGTTGTAGTTCATCCATGCAGCCTTTAAATGCCTTCCATTGCATATCCACCGTCAACCCTTTAAGAATCAATTGCCAGTCTATCTTGGCCAATTCACGTCTCATACCCTCAAAGTTACCTTTCTTTAAGTTCAGAACCCTTGTTTCTGAATTAATTATGTCACTCTCCATCCTAAACTGGAGAACTGGGAGAAAATCCACGCGGTCACAGGGAAAACGTACAAACTCCGCACAGATAACACCCATAGTAAAGATCGAGCTTGGGTCCCTGGAGCTGTAAGGCAGCAACTCTACATGGGAAAAAGATTCTGACTGTCTACCCTATCTATGCCTCTTATAATTTTACATACTTCTATCAAGTCTCCCCTCAACCTCCAACAATCCAAAGAAAACAATAATTTTATCCAACCTCTCCCTGTTGTTGAAACCCTCTAAACAAGGCCACATTTGGTAAACCTCCTTTTTGGCGTTTTCATAACATTTTGCCATAATAGCTGGTGAGCCTGGGGTTACCCTTGGTTACTGGGTAACATTGTTTACCATTGGGGTAATTGATTGGTTGCCAAAGCCATTCAGAGTGGAGATGGCCACTTATGGTCTAAAAGACCCCGTCTTGTTGATCAGCTGGGTGCTGATCTCCCACAGAATATTGAGCCCCGGATACACAGCCCAAGATGATTTGCTTGTTATTAAAAAATCTAGCCGAATAAAGATAAGCTGGATAAGGAGATTGGGAATAGACGATTATATTTACATCCTTTCATGAGGTAGGATGGGATTGAAGATTGTATACGATAGCAGAGTCCCCATCTTAAATCCCTTCATGATCTCGCACCATTCTATTCCTGCCACTTCCTTGCTTCTTCCTAATCTCCTCCATTGTTGGCCTCTTGAGCACCTGAAGTTACTTGCTCGACCAATACCAGTTGGCTTCTGCTACCAAAAAAACAAGCTCTGTAATTCTCTTCCTTACATCTTTTATCTCTCTTCTATGTTGATGATTGAGTAAAAACTCTTTCTTTGACCAACCTTTTGGTGATCTTCTCTAATATTTCAGTATTGCTTCCAAATTTATCTTCGATAATACAACAAAGAAGTGCATTGGAACATTTCTGCTATGTTAAAATAATACAAATAGATTTTCCTGCTGAAAGATTGTGCCTTTTCATAATTGTCACATAAGCACAATGGACCGGGAAAGTACTTAGTCCAATCCTGAGCCTCTCTGAAATTAGCTGCTCTCTGCCAGAAGGGCTGTAGCACTCCAATTGGCCTCAATAGTTTCACAGTACAACAATGGAGACAAAAATCCAAGATATCCCACTTCTGCGATACAGCAATCTCTGATATCTACAGTTACATTTCCAGCAGAAAAACATGGGCCTGATATCAGTTGCGATGTCCATTGAAGAGTGTCTCCCTCAGGAGCTCCATTCCCGAGAACTGTGTTATAAGCAGAACTGTTTATGAATTGGAAATGAATAAAATGTGTGAGAGTGGACAACAGAAAGTTGTAAACAGAGAGCCAGTAGGTACAGGTAGAGTGATTGCCAGTGGCCTCATTAACAGTAAGTGAGTAAGTGATTATGCTCCATCTTTCCAGCTCTGCTCGACTCGGAACAATCGATTGTTGCAACTCAGGTGGGGAGAAGACTCATAGAAATGCCCTATTCCCACACAGCAGAAGGTCCTTGCAACCTGGCAGCATCCTGTCAGTCTCCCAAATGGTTGTTCGTATGTATAGGGTGTCCATAAGTCAGGCATTCATAACAATGACGGATTTGCAGATGATGAATGACTACTGAAAAATAATGATTGGTACTGAGAGTCAGATAAATCGTCAGATAAAACAGAAGAAATCTTCCTGGGAAATGAGTTTAGGAGAAAATTACATTCTGCAATCAGTAGATCAGGCATGGGAAATTATAAACAAGACAACAGTAAATAAATAAGATAGATATATCTCTAGAGTGTGAGAAAGCAACCATACCTTCTTCATCCAAGGCTCTAACTGTTAATTTTAACAGTGAGTCATCCACGTACAACTCCCGAGTTGTTGATAAAATTTCAATTTGATTTATTTTGTCCACCATTACATCACAGCGCAACACCTGTCCTGTCACTGAAATAAAAACACATTACTGCTTTACACATCATTTTCAATTGTTTATCCAAGATTCTTTCATTATATTGAAAATATTGCGAGGTTCATTATTTTAAAAAAAATCACCAATCCATTAGAGATAAGCTTTATGTCCCTAAATTCATCTAACCACAAAATAGAAATGTGATTATTTACTTTCCTTTGCCCCTAAGAATCACACAGCATCTGTAAGTAAGAAGATAAGAAGTCTAGTCAAGTGAGTCAAGAGAGTTTATTGTCATGTGTCCCAGATAGGACAATGAAATTCTTACTTTTGCTTCAGCACAACAGAATATAGTAGGCATGAATATAGAATAGATCAGTGTGTCCATATACCATTATATAAATATATACACACATGAATAAGTAAACGGATAAAGTGCAAATAAACAGATAATGGTCTATTAATGTTCAGAGTTTTGTTTCATTTGAGATTAATAGCCTGATGGCTGTGGGGAAGTACCTATTCCTGAATCTCGACGTTGCAGTCTTCAGGCTCCTGTACCTTCTACCTGGGGAGATGAGTGTGTGGCAAGGATGGTGTGGGACCTTGATGATGCTGCCAGCCTTTTTGAGGCAGCGACTGCGATAGATCTCTTCGATGGTAGGGAGGTCGGAGCCGATGATGGACTGGGCAGTGTTTACTACTTTTTGTAGTCTTTTCCGCACCTGGGCACTCAAGTTGCCGAACCAAGCCACGATGCAACTGGTCAGCATGCTCTCTACTGTGCACCTGTAGAAGTTAGAGAGAGTCCTCCTTGACATGCCGACTCTCCGTAATCTTCTCAGGAAGTAGAAGCGCTGATGTGCTTTCTTTATTATTATATCAGTGTTCTCGGACCAGGAGAGATCTTCGGAGATATGCACGCCCAGGAATTTGAAGCTCTTGAGCTTCTCCACCATCGACCCGTTGATATAAACGGGACTGTGGGTCCTACTCCTTCCAAAGTCCACAATCAGTTCCTTGGTTTTGCTGGTGTTGATGGCCAGGTTATTGTGCTGGCACCATTTGGTCAGTCGGTCAAATCTCTCTTCTATAGTCTGACTCTTCCCCATCAGTGATACGTCCCACAACAGTGGTGTCGTCGGCGAACTTGATGATGGAGTTTGCACTATGACCGGCTACGCAGTCATGAGTATAGAGTGAGTACAGCAGGGGGCTGACACATTTCCACCAATGACACAGTGGCTGACACATTTCCACCAATACGAACAGTTTGTGGTCTGTGAATGAGGAAGTCGAGGATCCAATTGCAGAGGGATGCGCAGAGACCCAAATCTGAGAGCTTGGTAATCAGCTTGGAGGGGATGATTGTGTTAAATGCTGAGCTGTAATCAATGAATAACAGCCTGACATATGAGTTTTTGTTGTCCAAATGGTCCAGAGCGGAGTGGAGAGCCAGCGAGATCGCATCCACCGTTGATCTGTTGTGGTGGTAAGCGAACTGCAGTGGGTCGAGGTTCTTGTCGAGGTAGGAGTTGATATGCGCCATAATCATCCTCTCAAAGCACTTCATCACCACCGACGTTAGTGCCACTGGTCGACAGTCATTGAGGCACGTCACCTTGCTCTTCTTGGGCACCGGTATAATTGATGCCCTTTTAAAGCAGGTGGGAACCTCAGACTTCAGAAGTGAGAGGTTAAAAATGCCCGTAAAAACTCCAGCTAGTTGGTCCGCACAGGTTTTTAGAACACGACCAGGTATACCATCAGGTCCAGGCGCTTTTCGAGGGTTCACCCCTCTGAAGGATTTTCTGACGTCGGCCTCTGTGACTGAGACTGAAATACCATTCCAGCGAATGGGGGCTCGAGAAGGCACATCAGTGTTCTCCCTATCAAAGCGTGCGTAATACACATTGAGCTCATCAGGAAGCGATGTTTCGCCGACATTCGAGCTGCCTCCTGATTTCGCCTTGTAGGAGGTGATTGCATTCAGGCCCCGCCACAGTTGCCGAACATCTGTCTCATCCTCCCGCTTGGAGCAGAAGTCCCTTTGGGCCTTTTTGATGGCCTTACCAAGGTCGTATCTGGACCTCTTGTAGACCACTGTATCATCAGACATGAATGCTCGGTGTCTGGTCTGCAGAAGAGTGTGGATCTCCAAGGCTTCTGTTTGGGAAACACTCGGAAAGTTTTTGTAGGGATGCAGTCCTCCACACATTTCTTTATGAAGTCTGTAACGACTGTGGTGTATTCGTTCAGGTCCGTTGCCGAGTCCCTACACAATGTATACAAATAGCAGACACCTACGGCGCTGACAAAGTTACAAAGCACACCAGCTCCTCAATTTGTCCCCCCTCCCCCTCCAACAGTTCCCCCACGCCTCCTCGGACTTATCATCGGAGTCGATCCCTTGCCTGGGATTGCTCCAACAGCGGCCTACGGACTTTACCATCAAGCTCGCAGTCTCGGGGGAGGCTAGTTTGGAGCTCCAACGAATGCAGAGGCTTGACCAGCCATGACGCTGGGTTCGATCGCCGGCGCAGGGGAGCTGACATCCCCCCGATACAGGAGCTGATTCCCCGACGCGGAGGGCCCGCCGACGACTACGGGAGTCAAGATCGGCCCGTCAACGGAGGGCTCGAGGCCCCCGACCACGGGAGAGCAAACAAGGGAAGAGATTGAACTTTTTGTTTTGCCTTCCATCACAGTGAGGAATGTGGAGGAGTCACTGTGGTGGATGTTTATGTTAAAATGTGTTTTGTGTGTTCTGCTGCTTTTTATTTGTATGACTGACCTGGCAAATGAAATTCCTCGTATGTTGCAAAACATACTTGGCTAATAAAGTATCATAGTGATCGCAACAGACAAATTAAGAGTACAATTAGTAATACAATCAATCCATAGTGGACAATAATTCCCCAAGTCCTTCCAAACATATTAAATGGTCACCAACCGCCCCCGGAGCTATAATCATGGAATTCAGCTCCTACCTTCTTTATTTTAGCCGCTTCCATTCTGATGTGGGTGGTCAAGTCGGCAATGTTGGAGGAAGCATCGGGAATAAAAGGACAACATTCCCGACCTATTATGGCGCTTGTCCCTCCTTTTTCTGCTGGGATAAAATCTGGGGCCATTCTGTTTTGTAATACTACAGTTCTCATAGCTATTATCTCAGTTGTTGCCCCTTCTATCTCCTCCTGCGTTGTACTCAAGGAGGCGGCAGTGGCATCGGCACTATCATACTACCATAGGACTGGAAGAGGATCATAAAAAATTGCTCAGCCTTCGTTAGGCTTCGCTTAGAAATCCCCGTGTGCTGGTGCAAGTGGTTCATGCTTCACATGTGTGGCACCACATATGCAACATACAACACCCTGTACAGTAATAGAGTCCTTTTAGTTGTTGCCAAGTTGCCCCGTCTGCCAGCGGCATTCTTGGTAACCATGGGTAGGCCCAGGATCCACATATGAAATGTGCCATTAACCGGTCGGGGTGGGCTGGCAATGGTGGCTGACAGGGTTGTCATACACGTACTGTTTCCCAAAAATACAGCAGTGCCTTGGTTGCGGCAAAAACAGGTAGTATTAACTGACCTGTGCGGATCTCTTACTATCTGAAGTTGGGGTATATCTGCTGCGCTTGTCATGTTTAATTGCAATCTTGTTTAAAGGGAGGGGTGTACCATCCTTCAAATATGGGTTAGTCTCAAGTGTGTCATTCTGAAGGCACCCATTAGTTGCTGCCCTATTTCGAAAACAGTTCCTTCTCCATCATTACATAGGATGAGCGTACACACCCAGCATACACTTATAGTATCACGAAGGGCAAATTCAAAAACTCATAGAAACAAATTATTTCCCCAAGTCCAGTCCATCTGGGCCAACCCCAGAATAAAAGGAGGGTCAATAGCCCCATTGTCCTTTCAATACAATACCGTTTATTTGTCATTTGAACCTCACATGAAGTTCAAACAAAATTTGGTTTCTGCAGTCATACAAGAAAAGAACCAAGACACACACCAACACAATTTACACAAACATCCATCACAGTGAATCTCCTCCTCACTGTGATGGAAGGCAAAGTCTTGTCTCTCCCCTGCTCTCCATTCCTCTCCTGAAGTCAAAGTCAAAGCCCCCGGCGGGCGCTAGCAAGTCCCACGGTCATTTAAAGCCGCGCCGGGCGATGTAAGGACTTGCTCCGGACTTGATGTTGGAGCCCTCGGCGGGCGCTAGCAAGTCCCGCGGCCATTTAAAACCACGCCGGGCGATGTAAGGTCCCGCTCCAGGTCACTCTCAACCCCGCAATTCGGGCGGGAGAAGTCGCCGTTGCTGGTGCTCCGCAAAGCAGTCTCCCACCGGGGACCCGCGAGCTCCCGGTGTCACCATCCACCGGAGTCGGGTCGCAGCAGCGCGCCACCACAGCTCTCCACGTTCCGAAGCTGGCCAGCTCCACGATGGTAAGTCCGCAGCTCCGCCGGCTCCGTGACTGGAGCCCCCAGGTCGTTCCGGTTGGAGGCCGCTCCACGGCGTTATTTCTTCGAACTGTTTAGTCAATCAGATGTATCCAAAGGGGGTGATCTTCAATCTTCATGGCGGTTTATGTTGTTGGTAACACTTGGTGCAGTTCTTTTCAACGCAGTCTCAATTTCGTCCGGTCCCAGTACCTTATCAGTATGTAGTCTTTATGGACTCGTCCCTGTGCTCAACTGGTAGTGGCTTCTGTGCTTCTCGTACCTGGGAATGCAGACCTGGCAAGGCATGGGTTAATTACTGTGCATACATAATTAGTTCATCGCTGAGGGCCTGTAGGTGTAACTTCCACACTCTAGTCGCACTCCAGGGGGTACGTAGCCTGAGGTCATCCTCATTTCAAGTGCGGCCATCTTCTGGTAGGTGCATAGCATGTCCTGTTATGAATTCAAAAAGTCATTAATCCTGTCTCTCTAGCTGAGGTTGTTCTGAATCCTCAGAATGACTGGGAATACCTTAACCCATTCCCATCCAGTCTCAGTCAAGACTTTACTTAAACTCTTTAGTGTCATATTCATTCCCTCCACTAAAACTGCGGGTGCTTTGGAAATGTGAAATCAGTCTTTAGAAGCCTCCTTCATCACCTTCCCTGTGAACTTGTTCTTTGATACGAGTCTATCTGAAGAGGGACCCCCACCTAAATATTATCTCAGATCTATCGCTGCCCGTGTGCGCGATTTTGGCACCTTTGAGAGCGGGGGGGTTTAAAATGCCTTGTTTCTCCAGCCTATTCAAATCGATGTCTGTCAGGCTGTTTAGCTGCTAAAGAAAAATCGCTTTGACTGCCGTTTTATTAAGTTTCTTTTAAACTGCACTGGATATTTTACGAACAGGAGTAAATTAAAAATAATCTTCCAAAGCCGTCCACGCCGACGGATTTCATGTACGGGACAGGTAAATGAAAGCCGTTTATTTTATATATAAACTTGCTTCTAAGGATGCCTTTAATCAAAATTTCACGTTGCGAAAATGTCATTATGTAAATATACGAACCGGCAGTATTTTTCCTGCAGATATGAGGTTTAAATTCACATCAAATGCAACATTCCAAACCAGCACGATCCATAAAATCTCACTCGCAAGATGATTTAAATGGCCATTAATTTACGGGAATTAAACACTAAATTCCTTCCATTTGGCCTATAAATTAATGACAATGAGATTTAAAAATCATGTTATATTGTGAATTATTGTGTGAATGTTATTTGAACACTTAGGCTATTTAAAAATGTTAATCTTTTCTTAAGAAATGGATAGATGTTTAGATCTAGTAATTGAATTTTGTAATTAGCTACAATTGGGTAACTAATTATATGCTTTAATTTCAGGTCATCCAAGTAAGATTGTTTCATATTTGTTTCAGAATGCTTCAATCTATAATAACTGAAAATTTCATTCAGTTCTCTTAATTTTTAAGAAAGTTATGGGCTTTTGACTGTCCTTGATCACAGCTTTTGAGTTAAGTCAATGGAAAAGCAATAGAGAACAAGATGCTAACTTTAGAGTATGAAAATGGCCATAACTTTTTTAATACTGAAGATATGAAAGTGAATTAGATGTCAAATTAAACTTCTTTTTATGCTTTATCTGATGGCATACATTGCAGACTTGATTTTAAAAATCTCAAAATTTTGTGACATTGCTACTCATTGTGAGTTCCCTCAAACCCCCTTTTGTAAGTACGGTCTGATGTGATCAACTAATACAATACTGCATGGACCTTCATTTGTCCCTTACATAGCACATGCTTCAACACATTTGTTTGTCTGGACACAGGAACCTAGCTGTTCGTTTCCATTCTAAAAGACAACGCTATGATCACATTAAAACAATTGAGACAGGAAACCTGGCTGCTCATTTGCATTTTAAAAGACAAACACTATTTTCACATCATAGAAACATAGACAATAGTGCAGGAGGAGGCCATTCGAGCCAGCACCACCATTCATTGTAATCATGACTGATCATCCCCAATCAATAACCCGTGCCTGCCTTCTCCCCATATCCCTTGATACCACTAGCCCCTAGAGCTCTATCTAACTCTCTCTTAAATCCATCCAGTGGTTTGGCCTCCACTGCCCTCTGTGGCAGGGAATTCCACAAATTCACAACTCTCTGGGTGAAAAAGTTTTTTTCACCTCAGTCTTAAATGACCTCCCCTTTATTCTAAGACTGTGGCCCCTGGTTCTGGACTCGCCCAACATTGGGAACATTTTTCCTGCATCTAGCTTGTCCAGTCCTTTTATAATTTTATATGATTCTTAAAAATTGCTCCTCATCCTTCTAAACTCCAGTGAATACAAGCCTAGTCTTTTCAATCTTTCCTCACATGACAGTCCCGCCATCCCAGGGATCAATCTCGCGACCCTACGCTGCACTGACTCAATCACAAGGATGTCCTTCCTCAAATTAGGAGACCAAAACTGTACACAAGATGTGGTCTTACCAGAGACCAATACAACTGCAGAAGAACCTATTTACTCCTATACTGAAATCCTCTTGTTATGAAGGCCAACATTCCATTAGCTTTCTTCACTGTCTGCTGTACCTGCATGCCAACTTTCAGTGACTGGTGTACAAGGACACCCAGGTCTCGCTGCACCTCCCCCTTACCTAACCTAACCACATTGAGATAATAATCTGCCCCCTTGTTTTTGCCGCCAAAGTCGCTTTGGTCGCCTCCTCCACGGAGAGGCGACTTTTTCCTGGTCGCCTCCCCCGTGGCCTAACATCAAGGATCGACGCGGCCTTTCCCGGAAACGCGCCCGGGGCTTCAGCGGCGGGCGCAGCGTGGACTCTCGACGTGGAGCGGGTGAACCCTCGCTGGAGGGGAGCGCTCCGTTTCGCTGGCCCGGGGCAGCCGGCAGCCTGAAGTCGCAGTCTGCAGAGCTCCAGCTGGTGCGGCGTCTACAGCCCGGGATCTCACGTTGGGGACCCGGGGGAAGAAGAAGCCATCACTGCCGGCCCGCGGCCGACTTCTACCGCGGGTCCGGCATGGACTTACCATCACCCCTGGAGGGGAGCTTCGACCGCCGGCCCTGCAGTCTACGGTGCTTCTGGCTGCGGCGGGGACTTTAAATCTTGACCGCCGGCCTGCGGCCTACAACAACTTAAAGCTGCGGTCTCCGGTGAGGAAGAGCCGATCCTGGACTGACTCTGGACTCTGGTCCTGACCACGGGGGGGAAATGGAGGAGGACTGGCCAAATGTTGTGCCTTCCACCACAGTGATGAATGCTGTGGTGGATGTTTGTGTTACAGTTTTATTGTGGTTGTGTGTTCTTTATTATTGTATCGCTGCAGACAACCCAAATTTCCACCAGCCTGGCTGTGTGGCAATAAATTATATCTAATCTAATCTAATCTAAGTGGATAACCTCACATTTATCTATATTATGCATTTCGTTGTCTCTGTATTGTACACTGACAATGAAAGTTGAATCTGAATCTGAATTATACTGCATCTGCCACGCATCTGCCCACTCACTCAACCTGTCCAGGTCATCATGCAACCTCCTAACATCCTGCCACCTAGCTTTGTGTCATCCGCAAACTTGCTAGTGTTGCTCCTAATTCCCTCTTCCAAATCATTAATATATATGGTAAACAGTTGCGGCCCCAACACCGAGCCTTGCGGCACTCCACTCACCACTGCCTGCCATTCTGAAAAGGACCAGTTCACTCCTACTCTTTGCTTCCTGTCTGCCAACCAATTTTCTATCCATGTTAACACCCTACCCCCAATACCATGTGCTCTAATTTTAGTCACCAGTCTCCCATGCGGGGCCTTGTCAAAGGCTTTCTGAAAGTCTAGATACACTACATCCACTGGCTCCCCTGCATCCATTTTACTTGTCACATCCTCAAAAAATTCCAGAAGATTAGTCAAGCATGATTTCCCTTTCATAAATCCATGTTGACTTGGACTAATCATTTTACTGCTATCCAAATGCCCCATTATTACCTCTTTAATAATTGACTCCAGCATCTTTCCCACCACCAAAGTCCGGCTAACTGGTCTGTTATTCCCCGTTTTCTCTCTCGCTTCTTTCTTAAAAAGTGGGATAACATTAGCTATCCTCCAATCCACAGGAACTGATCCTGAATCCATTGAACATTGGAAAATGATCACCAATGCATCCATTATTTCTAGAGCCACCTCCCTGAGGACCCTGGGATGCAGACCATCCGGCCAAGGGGATTTATCATCCTTCAGTCCCATTAGCCTACCCAATACTATTTCTCGCCTAATGAAAATTTATTTCAGTTCCTCTACCCCCTTAGATCCTGTCCTCCTCATCAAAACAACTTTCTCAAAAGAACTCAAACTCAAAATCAGTAATCCATAACCGCCAATATCCTTAAACTCTTTAAAAAATAGATCATTATTAGGGAAAAAAACAATTTAAAAATCATTCCCAATTGTTCCAATCTATCTCCCCAAATTCACAACCTCAAATTCCTAGCATAAATGAATACCAATCACAATTTTCCCGAATCAACATTTTCTCTGTGATATCGGCATTTCCAATCTCATCTAACACTTTAATCAGGATGCCAAAAGCATCCAGATCTCTTTTTCAACTCGGCTCAAAAGATTAGAATTTGGGGAAGAAAAGAACAACTAAAAACATTGATAAGACAAAGCAACTACATTTTTGCATCTCTACTCAGTTTAACAGTCAAAAGAGAACAAAGAACAAACAAATAGTTTCCATATAAATAGATATGCATATCCAACGAACAAAGGAAAATAAAATAACTAAGTAGCTCCACCCCACACAACTGCAATCTCTTAAAGAGACACTACGTCTTAAAACATTTTTTCTGTGACATTCACTCACAAGTTATCACACCTCATTCAATATACTAAATCTCTCAGATATTCACACTTTAAAACAATAATATTCTCATTCAAAAGTAACGCAATTATACACACTTCAAGGAAATTATTCAACCTCTTAAAACATTTTTTTTCCACCCACATACGCTCATAAGCTTGACCACCATTCCACATGTGATGTACTGAATTAACATTGGAATTTTCACAAAGTAACATGGTCATCACAATTAGGTTTTGAAATTGTGAGGTGATTCTCCATTGTCTTCCCTCCTTACCAGCAAGTGTAAGGTAGTGTATATAATATAAAAGAACGGACAGAAAAACATCAATTACACAAAACATTTCCGAAAGGGGTTAGCCAGAGGCCCGTCAAGGAGTCAATGGCGTCGCCCTCTCGTTTCCAAAAATCGCGCTGCCGCTAAGAGACGTCCCTCAGTATTAACTTTATATCACCCATGTCTTGGCAAGGCCGTTCTGTTTACTCTAATCTTTGGTTCTGTGTGGACCAATGTGCAGAATTTGGTGCTTCGGCAGAGGCAAGGGCCAACAGTAGTATCCAATGATAATCTGGTTCTGCATTGTTTAACTCTCACTGCTGGATTCATTAGTGCTCTTCCTTCCTCTTCTGCATCAGCCCTTTCTCCTCTTTTTTCCCCATCTTTTTATTCAGTCTCCGCATCGCTATCTGTTCTCATCCCCCCCCTCCCCCCGAATTTGTTCCTTATCCGCCCTTCTTCCATAAACAGTGTCGCCATGCCACAGACAAGGGGTCCCCTGGGTTATTTTGTTTTGTGCCCAATTTTTTTTAACCAATTGTTGCTTAATTTACGACTCAATCAGGCCATTTCTTTTTCAGCCTTTTCCTTTTGTTTTATCATGCCAATTATATTCCGCTTGTAACACATCCCAATTCTTAGGTATACCATCCTTTTTAATCTTTTCTGTCTTTTTAACAGGTATACATTACATGTTCTTCCAACTGGCCAAGATTCATCTCACAAACGTTTGGTTAGCTTATAATTTAATATTCTATAGTCTTTGTAACTTTTAGGATTAAAATACACGTGTTGGATGGGCGTTCCCCCGTAATTCTTATCCTAATTATTCCCCATAGCCGCGTGTTTCTCTCTGCCCGGCAACTACTACCTAATCTAGCCCTACCTAACCTAGCCGCAAGGTTTCTCAGCCTGGCTACTTCTACTTAACCTTGCCCCAAGTGTCTCAACGCGGCTGACTTCTCAACCGAATCGCCCCGCGTATCTCAACTCGGCAGACTTAAAAAATACATACACAAAATCTGGCCCGCGTTTCTCTCAACCCGCTGACTTAATAAAAATAATTTTAAAAATACACACAATTGGGCTGTATCTAAGAACCCTCGGCTGGTAAGCATATCAACTTCAGACGAAGGATCACAGATGTTCCCGGGAGTTTCTATGGGAGTCGGTCTCAAAAGGTCCGATAGAGCTCAGTTTCCAATCCCTTCCAATCCCGGTAACTTCTGTAACCTCTTGCACATTCATCTGTTGACTGTCAAGTCAAGTCAAGTTTATTCGTCACATACACATACGAGATGTGCAGTGAAATGAAAAGTGGCAATGCTCGCAGACTTTGTGCAAAAAAACAAACAAATAAACAACCAAACAAACTACAAACAGAATGGAACAGAATCACATATTCTTTTACATATTAAATATTGTGGGCGGAAGGAAAAAGGGAAATAAAAACAGCAATTTAAAAGAAAGCAGTAGAGTGGTACAGTAAAGTTAGTCCCTGGTGAGATAGGAGTTTACAGTCCTAATGGCCTCTGGGAAGAAACTCCTTCTCAACCTCTCTGTTCTCACAGCATGGCAACGGAGGCGTTTGCCTGACCGTAGCAGCTGGAACAGTCCGTTGCAGGGGTGGATGGGGTCTCCCATGATCTTATTGGCTCTGGAGTTGCACCTCCTGATGTATAGTTCCTGCATGGAGGCGAGTGAAGCTCCCATATTGCGTTCGGCCGAACGCACTACTCTCTGCAGAGCCTTCTCGTCCTGGGCAGAGCAATTCCCAAACCAGATATTTCCGGATAAGATGCTTTCCACAGTCGCTGAGTAGAAGCACTGGAGGATCCTCGGAGACACTCTGAATTTCCTCAATTGCCTGAGGCGGTAAAGGCTCTGCCTTGCCTTACTCACGAGTGCTGCAGCGTGTGATGTCCATGTCATATCCTCAGAGATGTGGGCTCCCAGGTATTTAAAACAGCTCACCCTATCCACAGTATCCCCATTTATCCTCAATGGGGTGTACGTCCTCGGATGATGTGCCCTCCTAAAGTCCATGATCAGCTCCTTAGTTTTTTTGATGTTCAAGAGGAGGCTGTTGTCCTGACACCAGAGTGCCAGATCAGCCACCTCCTCCCGGTAGGCCTTCTCATCGTTGTCTGAGATCAGGCCCACCACCACAGTTTCATCAGCAAACTTGATTATCGAGTTGGAGCTGAACCTAGCCACACAGTCATGTGTGTACAGGGAGTACAATAGGGGGCTGAGGACGCAACCCTGGGGGGATCCTGTGCTCAGGGTGAGGGACTTCGATGTATTCCCTCCCATCTTGACTACCTGGGGCCTGGCAGTGAGAATGTCCAGGGTCCAGGCACACAGAGGGGTGTTGAGCCCTAATTCCAGTAGCTTCTCGGCCAGTCTGGTGGGGTCTATCGTGTTGAAGGCTGAACTGAAGTCTATGAACAGCATCCTCACGTAGCTCCCCTTCTGGCTGTCGAGATGAGAGAGAGCGGTGTGCAAAACCTGGGAGACTGCATCGTCCGTGGATCTGTTCGGACTGTATGCGAATTGTAACGGGTCCATGTTGTGAGGGAGGAAGGCGCAGATGTGTTTCTTCACCAGCCTCTCAAAGCATTTCATGACTACCGAGGTGAGGGCGACCAGACGGTAGTCATTCAGACAGGCTGTGGAGGCATTTTTTGGTACCGGTACAATTATGGATTTTCTGAAGCAGGCAGGGACCACGGACTTGTCCAGGGAGAGGTTGAATATTGTAGTGAGCACCAGAGCTAGCTGTGTAGCACAGGACTTAAGTACTCGTCCTGAGATGCCATCGGGCCTTGCAGCTTTCCTCGTGTTCACCCGTGTCAGAGCCCTCCTCACATCGTGCTCGGACAACGAGAAAGTGTGCACATTCCTCCCTTCAGCTTCGTTATCCAGCCCGCTGGCGGTATTGTCGATTGTCGGTATTGTCCCAGCGAGGCCTGCCGACTATACGCCAATGAAAAAGTTCACTTCTTAATAAACAGACAACTCACAAAACTCAAACTTTACTAATTATCGGCCGATGGAAGTGGCGAGGATTACACCAACCAGGTAAGCAACATAGACACTTGACTCTCCTCGTGTCACCACTTCTATGAACAAAGAATTACATTTTATACTAGAAGGTACACAAAATTGCTGGGGAAACTCAGCGGGTGCAGCAGCATCTATGGAGCGAAGGAAATAGGCGACGTTTCGGGCCGAAACCCTTCTTCAGACTATTTTACATTTTATACTGTTTTTTTTGTCACCTAAGCACATTCCAAAGATGTTAGTCATGGTCAGAGGTACAGTCAATACACATTTACCACAGGATGCGTCTGAGTTTATCTCTTGTCAATCAGCAGTTGCATACCAAAGGCATCCTATCAGTTAGTACTTTCAAGATAAGACATTTCAAAGGCATCGGTCATTGTCTCAATACACCTCACTGGGACGTCTGGGCCTCTCTCTCTCTCATCAATTAGTAGACGCATTTCAAAGTCATCGGTCATTGCACATTTCAAAGGCATCAGACATTGTCTCAATACCCCACACTGGGCTTCTCTCTCTCTCTCTTATCAATCTACTGGAGAAAGCCTGCTTGAGGTGAAATATAAGTTATAATAGTCAGGGCCGGATTTACGTATAAGCTAGACAAGTTTAAGCTTAGGGCCTCGAGATCTAGGGCGGCCTACTCACCTCATTGCCTCACCGGACCCATCAAACCTCGCCGCCCCACCGACTATCTGCCCACCGGGACCTCCTACTCTTTGCCCGCTAACCCTGGCCATTCCACCGCCCTCCAGCAGTCCGCAGCCGTCGCCTTACCTGCAGCCTGGACTCAGCACCGGGCCTGAAGTTTCCATGCTGCAGACTCCCACTCCCCGGGGTTGACTGCGCTGGGTCCTAGTGCTAGTCCTCCTAACCCTGGTAACCTCAATGGCTGTTCCACTGGGTCTTCCCCATTCCCCTCAAACAATGTGTCCCAGCTCTTCCCCACCCACACTACAGTCCTCATACGCCCCTACCCCCCGACCACCCACCACACCTCCACCAGACATCGCCTTGGCCTCAGTCCACTCACCTGCCTTCCTCTGGCCCCAACCCCCATCCCTGTGGTGTGTTCACCATCCCCCCTGACCTCCCCCTCTCAGTTACCGAATGGTCTATCCTCAGCAGAGGCCTCACCTTTGTCCCCCTCCATCCCCACCTCAATGAGTTCCGCGCCCGCTGCGATTTGGAGCTCTTCTTCCGTCCCCTCCGCCTCACATCGTTCTTCCATGGGAAGGAGTCCTCGCCCCCATTGATGATACCTTTTCCCGTCTCCAACGGACCCCTTCCTCTTGGACCCCACCTCATGGCCATTGGTACAATGAAATTTGGGGGTCACCATCCGACGTCGGAACGGGAGAACATTCTCAGCGGCTTGGACTTCCGAATCGGCCACTTCCTACTCCGCTGCTCCCGAAGTCCACAAGCTGAACTGGGTAGAGATTCACGCTGGCAGCCCTCGGCAAAGGGTTCCCAGGACCCCAGCGATGTTGAAATCAGTGCGGCCCGAGGCTGGGAGCTCCGCAAACCACAGCTCTGATGTTGAAGCAGCAGGCCCAACACTCCAGGGCTTCAAACGGAGATAGGTAAGGCATCGCATGCTGCACGGTGAATCCAATATGTATTTTAAAACCAACTGTTTAATGACAACATACTGTAGGATCTAAAAGTGTCACTGTCACTGTCGAGTAGTCATGGTCCTCTAGTCGTGGGGGTGGGGGATTGGGAGGGGGGAGCACACAAGTGAAATTGCTTAGCTTCTCTTCATCTAAATCCGGCCCTGATATTAGTCCAGGATTCCATTATATACTAGACTAAGTGGGACCCGTTGGGTCCCAGCTTCACACGGGAGGGCTGGTCCCCCAACGCAATATTCCACCTCTGCACCACTTCCAATATTGCTGACCAGTGGTGGAGGTGTGGGGGGGGGGGGGTCTTTCTGGAGCACTAGTATGAACCATTTTAGAACCAATAGACATTTTTTTTGCAAGCTTTAGAACCAATAGTCATTTTTTCCCCAAGCTTTAGAACCAATAGACATTTTTTTGCAAGCTTTAGAACCAATAGACATTTTTTTGCAAGCTTTAGAACCAATAGTCATTTTTTTGCAAGCTTTAGAACCAATAGACACTTTTTGCAAGCATTAGAACCAAGACACTTTTTGCAAGCTTTAGAACCAATAGACATTTTTTTGCAAGCTTTAAAACCAATAGTCATTTTTTTGCAAGCTTTAGAACCAATAGTCATTTTTTTGCAAGCTTTAGAACCAATAGTCATTTTTTTGCAAGCTTTAGAACCAATAGTCATTTTTTTGCAAGCTTTAGAACCAATAGTCATTTTTTTGCCAGCTTTAGAACAAATAGTCTTTTTTTTTTGCAAGCTTTAGTACCAATAGACATTTTTTTGCAAGCTTTAGAACCAATAGACATTTTTTGCAAGCATTTTAGAACCAATAGACATTTTTTTGCAAGCTTTAGAACCAATAGACATTTTTTTGCAAGCTTTAGGACCAATAGACATTTTTTTGCAAGCTTTAGAACCACTAGACATTTTTTTGCAAGCTTTAGAACCAATAGACATTTTTTTGCAAGCTTTAGAACCACTAGACATTTTTTTGCAAGCTTTAGAACCAATAGACATTTTTTTGCAAGCTTTAGAACCAATAGACATTTTTTTGCAAGCTTTAGAACCAATAGACATTTTTTTGCAAGCTTTAGTACCAATAGTCATTTTTTTGCAAGCTTTAGAACCAATAGACACTTTTTGCAAGCTTTAGAACCAATAGTGACATTTTTTGCAAGCTTTAGAACCAATAGTGACATTTTTTGCCTTCATTTTTGGCCACCTTGCTCAGAGCCCCCCTCCGCCGCATTTCCCGTCGATGAAAAATGACAGAGATATTAATGTCTTTACAAAATTCCCCATTCTCTCTGCTGCTCCTGCTGGCGGCAGGGGGGGAGGGACTATAAAACCAGGAAGTGGTGTGCCTCACAGTCTCTTCAAGATGGAGGAAGGCAAAGGGTCACGTTTCTCTGAGCTGTGAATAACACTGAACACATGTCTACTCAAATGTAAGTGCCCTTAGTGGTTCTAAAATGCTTGCAGAATGTGTCTATTGGTTCTAAAGCTTGCAAAAAATGTCTTGGTTCTAAAGCTTGCAAAAAATGTCTATTGGTTCTAAAGACATTTTTTTGCAAGCTTTAGAACCAATAGACATTTTTTGCAAGCTTTAGAAGCAATACACTTTTGCAAGCTTTAGACCAATAGAGACACTTTTTTGCAAGCTTTAGAACCAATAGAGACACTTTTTGCAAGCTTTAGAACCAATAGTCATTTTTTTTGCAAGCTTTAGAACCAATAGTCATTTTTTTGCAAGCTTTAGAACCAATAGTCATTTTTTTGCAAGCTTTAGAACCAATAGACATTTTTTTGCAAGCTTTAGAACCAATGGACATTTTTTTGCAAGATTTAGAACCAATAGACATTTTTTTTGCAAGCTTTAGAACCAATAGACATTTTTTTGCAAGCTTTAGAACCAATAGACATTTTTTGCAAGCATTTTAGAACCAATAGACATTTTTCTGCAAGCATTTTAGAACCAATAGTCATTTTTTTTTGCAAGCTTTATAACCAAGTCATTTTTTTGCAAGCTTAAGAACCAATAGTCTTTTTTTTGCAAGCTTTAGAACCAATAGTAATATTTTTGCAAGCTTTAGAACCAATAGTCATTGTTTTACAAGCTTTAGAACCAATAGACACATTTTGCAAGCTTTAGAACCAATAGACATTTTTTGCAAGCTTTAGCACCAATAGTGACATTTTTTGCAAGCTTTAGAACCAAGACATTTTTTTTCAAGCTTGAGAACCAATAGACATTTTTTTTGCAAGCTTTAGAACCAATAGACATTTTTTGTAAGCTTTAGAACCAATAGACATTTTTTGCAAGCTTTAGAAGCAATACACTTTTGCAAGCTTTAGACCAATAGAGACACTTTTTGCAAGCTTTAGAACCAATAGAGACACTTTTTGCAAGCTTTAGAACCAATAGATATTTTTTGCAAGCTTTAGAACCAAGACATTTTTTGCAAGCTTTAGAACCAATAGACACATTATGCAAGCATTTTAGAACCACTAAGGGCACTTACATTTGAGTAGACATGTGTTCAGTGTTATTCACAGCTCAGAGAAACGTGACCCTCTGCCTTCCTCCATCTTGAAGAGACTGTGAGGCACACCACTTCCTGGTTTTATAGTCCCTCCCCCCTGCCGCCAGCAGGGGCAGCAGAGAGAATGGGGAATTTTGTAAAAACATTAATATCACTTTCATTTTTCATCGACGGGAAATGCGGCGGAGGGGGGCTCTGAGCAAGGTGGCCAAAAATGACGGCCGTAGGTGGCGGCGTTCTCTCGGAAATCGCAGCAAAGGTGGCCAAAACTGGTCAAGAACAGACTTTTACTAATATACTAGACCAAGTGCAGACCCGTCGGGTCTGTGCCCCCAACGTGCAGTTGTGGGGATGGGGGAGGCGGCATGCAGCGTCACACACACTAACTATCCCCCCTCCCCCCCGTACTCACGCTAATTACCCCCCTTTATATTATATTAATATTATTAATTTGCTCCATTTACCCCATAACCACCCTATCTACTGACGCATAGCCCCCAACTTGCAGTCATATCTAGAGAGGGGGGGGCGGGGTAGAGATTGAGGGCAGAGAGAGAAGGGGCAGGGACAGAGAGAGAGGGGAGGAGAGAGAGAGGGTGAGAGTGAGGGGGAGAGAGAGGGGGTGCTGAGAGGGGGGTGAGGGGGAGAGGTGGGGACCAGGGAGGGGGAGGGAGGGTGGAGGGAAGAGGGTAGGGGGTGTGGAGGGGAGGGGGTTTAGGGGAGGGAGGGTGGGGGAGGGGATGGAGGGGAGAGAGAGGGGGGGAGAGGAGAGGGGTGAGGAGAGGAGAGGGGTGAGGAGAGGGGATGGAGGGGAGAGAGAGGGGGGAGAGGAGGGGGGGAAAGGAGAGGGGGAGGAGAGGGGTGAGGAGAGGGGAGGGGTGAGGAGAGGGGTGAGGAGAGGAGAGGGGGGAGGAGAGGGGGGGAAGAGGAGAGGGGGGAAGAGGAGAGGGGGGGAAGAGGAGAGGGGGGAAGAGGAGAGGGGGGAAGAGGAGAGGAGGGGAAGAGGAGGGGGGAGAGGATGGAGGGAGAGGAGAGGGGGGGAAGAGGAGGGGGGGGAGAGGAGAGGGGGGGAGAGTAGAGGAGGGGGGGGGGGAGAGGAGGGGGGGAGAGGAGAGGGGGGGAAGAGGAGAGGGGGGGAAGAGGAGAGGGGGGGGACGAGGAGAGGGGGGGGAGAGGAGAGGGGGGGAAGAGGAGAGGGGGGGGAAGAGGAGAGGGGGAAGAGGAGAGGGGGGAGAGGAGAGGAGAGGGGGGGAGAGAGGAGAGGGGGGAGAGGAGAGGGGGAGTAGGAGAGGTGGGGAGAGGAGAGGGGGGAGAGGAGAGGGGGGAAGAGGAGAGGGGGGAAGAGGAGAGGGGGGGGAAGAGGAGGGGGGGAAGAGGAGAGGGGGGGAGGGGAGAGGGGGGAGATGAGAGAGGGGGAGAGGAGACGGGGAGAGGAGAGGGGGAGAGGAGAGGGGGGGAGGAGAGGGGGGAGAGAGGAGGGGGGGAGAGAAGAGAGAGGGGGGAGAGGAGAGATGGGTGGAGAGAGGAGAGGGGGGGGAGAGGAGGAGAGGGGGGAGAGGAGGAGAGGGGGGGGAGAGAGGAGGAGAGAGGAGGGGGGGGGGAAGAGGAGAGAGGGGGGGGAGAGAGAGAGAGAACCCAAACCCCCCAAACAACCATTTGCAGGCAGTGCTTTTTTCCTTCAAACTAACCATAACCATATTTTCATTTTCAAACCAAATTAAGGGTACTTACTCGCAGCTATGTAGACATTTGTTCAGTCATTCAGAGCTCAGACCTCCATGTTGTAGAGACTGATTGGGGCACACCACTTCCTGGTTTTATAGTCCCTCCCCCATCCCACCAGCAGGAGCAGCAGAGAGAATGGGGAATTTTGTAAAAACATTAATATCTCTGTCATATTTCATCGACGGGAAAAATCCTCGGCACACATGCGGCGAGGGGGGCTCTGAGCGAGGTGGCCAAAAATGACGGCCGTAGGTGGCGGCGTTCTCTCGGAAATCGCAGCACAGATGGCCAAAACCGGTCAAGAACAGACTTTTATGTAATATAGATATATATATATATATATATATATATATATATATATATATATATATATATATAAGATAGATAGAAGATATTTTAAAGCATTTGACCTTTTCACTAGCGTGTCTAAACCCTTAATAATCTTATATGTTTCAATAAGATCCCCTCTCATCCATCTAAATTCCGGAGCATACAAGCCCAGCTGCTCCATTCTATTAACATATGACAGTCCTGCAATCCCGGGAATTAACCTCGTGAACCTACGCTGCACTCCCTCAATAGCAAGAATGTCCTTCCTCAAATATGGAGACCAAAACTGCACACAATACTCCAGGTGTGGTCTCACTAAGGCCCTGTACAACTGCAGAAGGACCGCTTTGCTCCTATACTCAACTCCTCTTGTTGTGAAGGCCAACATGCCATTTGCTATTCATTCAAATATACTAACGGTGACACCAGTGGCTTCCTGGAAAATGATCCATGTCACAATTTTCCTAACGCCATACTTTAGAAAATGGAAATTGAATTTTGTGTTTGTTTCAAACTGTTTCACACACCTTGGGCGCCTCCTCTCAAATAAGGCGGAAAGTGCTCATGAAATTCAGTCACCTTCTGTGCACTAACATGGCCTTTGCTGTTCTAAAAATAAGTATTTTGAGAGTTAAAGTCTGCTGGGAAGAAATTATCCACATGTGGCTCTGAATTATTGACTACCCACAGTAGATACCTCAAAGCACCGGAAATAACTCCACAAACTCTTTCAAATTCACTGGTAGGATAAGCAAACCAACATAGTATCCCCCCCACCAGAGCAACTTTCTAGAATTCTGGTCATAATTATACTCAGATAGCACAGAATGCTAATCTTTACCTGTCCAATCCTCAACTCAAAAACAAAAAAACACTGTCAATGGTGGTTACAAGTTGGAAAACAGAAACATTTAAGAATTCTCTCACAGCTTACTTGAAAATGGTCACCATTTCCACCGACTCATGAGGATCATTAACCCATGATTACTTAAGCCAGAGTGGTACGTATTGGGATGACATTGGCAATCACAAATCCATTCTTCAAATCCATCGCCCGGGGATGAACTCAACGGAGGGGGCGCTGCTCTGGCAGCAGCCATGTCATGCAGCTCGTCAGTTTTTCAACTTTTTTTTTTTTTTTTAGTATGTTTTAAAGTCTGTATTTAATGTTTCTTTGTGTGTTTTGTGTGGGGGGTAAGGGGGAACCGCTTCGGTCGCCTCCTCCACGGAGGCGAGTTTTTCCAGGTCGCCTCTCCCGTGGCCTAACATCATGGATCGACGCGGCCTTTCCCGGAGACGCACCCGGGGCTTCAGCGGCGGGCGCAGCGTGGACTCTCGGCGTGGAGCGGGTGAGCCCTCACTGGAGGGGAGCGCTCCGTTTCGCTGGCCCGGGGCAGCCGGCAGCCTGAAGTCGCAGTCTGCAGAGCTCCAGCTGGTGCGGCGTCTACAGCCCGGGATCTCACGTTGGGGACCAGGGGGAAGAAGAAGCCATCACTGCCGGCCCGCGGCCGACTTCTACTGCGGGTCCGGCATGGACTTACCATCACCCCTGGAGGGGAGCTTCGACCGCCGGCCCTGCAGTCTACGGTGCTTCTGGCTGTGGCGGGGACTTAAATCTTGACCGCCGGTCTGCAGCCTACAACATCTTAAAGCCGCGGTCTCCGGTGAGCAAGTCGATCCTGGACTGACTCTGGACTCTGGTCCTGACCACGGGGGGGAAATGGAGGAGGACTGGCCAAATGTTGTGCCTTCCACCACAGTGATGAATGCTGTGGTGGATGTTTGTGTTACAGTTTTATTGTGGTTGTGTGTTCTTTATTATTGTATCGCTGCAGACAACCCAAATTTCCACCAGCCTGGCTGTGTGGCAATAAATTATATCTAATCTAATCTAAGAGACCAACAAAAAAGGTAGGTGTATAACAAACCACCCACTCACTCTCTTATTAAACACCTCCGGCCCCATGCACGTGTACAAATCTCACATTTCAGCTACCTCAAAATCTATCGAATTGTAGTGACAACAAGACATCCTTCATCCTGAGGAATAGTCTACAAAGGATTTGAAATATCTATTTTAGATGATTAATGTCAAATGTCCATTTCAACAATGACTACATACCAGATTTGTCTTCTGAGTTATATTTTCAATTCATGTCAGCCCAATAAAGTAATTATAATAATAATTCGATATTTACCAGTTTCCTCTGCTATGATTATGCTGGTGAGGCGAGTACGCTGAGTAGAGCGAGCAGATATCACCGCTGAATTGGAACAGTCAGTATTATTCTGATACACAGGTTCAATGGTTGCTATATCTGGTCGGGTTGAAAACCTGTCATGAAAAAGAACTATTCAGTTCTCTGACTTTTACTCACACATTATTGCTTAAGGTATTCAATTTACTAAGTGGGTTTAGCTCAAAATGTGTTAACTGAAATAATTTTTTTATGCATACAATGTGAATTTCTACCAAATGTATAATTTATCAGTGGTGAGTGTGTGGAATTCTCTGCCTCAGAGGGTGGTGGAGGCAGGTTCTCTGAATGCTTTCAAGAGAGAGCTAGATAGGGCTCTTAAAAATAGCGGAGTCAGGGGATATGGGGAAAAGGCAGGAACGGGGTACTGATTAGGGATGATCAGCCATGATCACATTGAATGGGGGTGCTGGCCAAATGGCCTACTCCTGCACTTATTGTCTATTATAAATACTATAGCTTAAAATATGAGTTGCATGAATTTACTCTTAATAAGCATGTCAACTCTAATTAATTCAAAGACAATATATATCTGGACTTGTCCTTCTCAATAGAATTTACACCCTTTCAAAGTAAGAACAGTTGAACTACCTAAAGTCAATATTGTTTGTCATAGGTCCTGAAACAGAACAATTAAGTTCTTACTTGCAGCAGCAACAAGATTACTTGTTGTATGTGACGGCTGGTGGGGTGAAAGGTGAGGACAATGAACACAATGAATGGTGGTGCTGGCTCGAAGGGCCGAATGGTCTCCTCCTGCACCTATTTTCTATGTATTAGATAGGCACATGGATATGCAGGGAATGGAGGGATTATGGATTGTGTGCAAGGAGTAGTTTAAATTGGTACCATGGTCGGCACAGACATTGTACCATGGTCAGCCGGTTCCTGTGTTGTGCTGTACTGTTCTACATTACATTTCTTGATTGTCTTATAATTTGTTTGTCAACTTTTGCCTGATGTTGTCTACCCAAAATTGCACTAATTATTTCCCCAATGCCAGGCGTTAGCGAACTGGACTATAGTTTGCTACTTTCTGTCTCCCTCTTTTTTTTTTAAAGAGTGGTTTCACATTGTGTGTAGGAAGGAACTGCAGATGCTGGTCAAAACAAAAGATAGACATAAAATGCTGGAGTAACTCAGCGGGACAGGCAGCATCTATGGAGAGAAGGAATGGGTGACAATTCGGGTCGAGACCCTTCTTCAGACTGATGTTGGGGGCAGTTTTTCATTCCTCTGGTTGCTCCGGATCAGTGTGACAGCTGTCAGGCAGTGATGTTCGCTCCGGAGCACTTGGCCTCCCCTTGCCCGGTGCCCGTTCGCAGTCCCCGGCCCGCGGCGTCGGCCTGAAGCGCAGCTCACCATCCATAGCACCCTTCGTCCGCCTGCAGGGTGAAGTTGACCTTCACGGTGCTGGAGTAGGGCAGTAACACCTTGGGGACATTGAGTTTGGCTCCGGACATGTGACGGGGAAGCAGCGCCAGGAGCAGCAGCGGGGCCCAGCCCATCGCCATGGCAACGCCGCCTCGCAGCGTCGAGTGGAGCCGCCAAACGGGCGGGGAAGTGAGGGAGGGATGCAGCTCTGCTCGAGGCCGGCCCGGGATCCCCTCCACGATCACCGCCTGGGTGTGGCAGGGAAGCGGGCCGGGGACTGAGGGAGCGGTGAGGGGACTGAGGGAGCGGTGAGGGGACTGAGTGAGGGAGGGAGGGAGGGAGGGAGCTGTACTCGGGGTCGGGCCGGGCCGGGCTCACCACGATGGCGCCGCCATGTGCAGCACGTGACCCTGGAGCCGCCCCGCCCGGTGGGTCACGTGCTCTGGCGGAGTTTCATCCCGCGCCTGCGCGTTGGCGGGAAGGAGAAGGCGGGAGATCGTCCTCTCAAGGGGGGCGGGGCCGGACTAACGGCGCCTGTTCATGTGTCCACTCCGCAGGTAATGGAGCCGGACTGACCACGTCCCCAGACTGACCACGTCTCCAGATTGACCATGTCTCCAGATTGACCATGACCCTAGACTGACCACGTCTCCAGATTGACCATGTCTCCAGACATAGACACACAAAGCTGGAGTAACTCAGTGGGACAGGCAGCATCTCTGGAGAGAAGGAATGGGTGACGTTTCGGGTCGCACCCTTCTACAGACTGCTCAGGTTTAGACCTTGAATGTAGTTACAATTGTGTCTATTACGGGATATCTTGTAAATATAATTAATGACTATCTGAACAATGTAGTAACTTCATCATTGTTATAGATTGGCATTATACAAGTACATGATGGTACCAGATTAACCATGTCCCCAGAGATGATCGAACTGAACTATTGGCCTGTCCATATCTCCAGAGATGCTGCTCGGCCAGCTGTGTCTTTCAGACTCCAGCATATTCCAAGGAGGAACATCTCACTCTGCAATGGGTGTAAGATTGAGAAACCCTGCTTAGCTTGCAAATGTTCACCTAAAATAATTTTTAAAATGTAAAGTAGCTATAAGAAGACAATTTGGAGAACAAAAGGATTGATTTCACTATAAACATACAATAAGACTCACTAACATGTTTTTTTTATGACCGGCTGCAAACTGTCATACAAAGTTGGGATGTAATGTTAAAATTGTACAAGGCATTGGTGAGGCCAATTCTGGAGTATGGTGTACAATTTTGGTCGCCTAATTATAGGAAGGATGTCAACAAAATAGAGAGAGTACAGAGGAGATTTACTAGAATGTTGCCTGGGTTTCAGCAACTAAGTTACAGAGAAAGGTTGAACAAGTTAGGGCTTTATTCTTTGGAGCGCAGAAGGTTAAGGGGGGACTTGATAGAGGTTTTTAAAATGATGAGAGGGATAGACAGAGTTGACGTGGAAAAGCTTTTCCCACTGAGAGTAGGGAAGATTCAAACAAGGGGACATGACTTGAGAATTAAGGGACTGAAGTTTAGGGGTAACATGAGGGGGAACTTCTTTACTCAGAGAGTGGTAGCTGTGTGGAATGAGCTTCCAGTGAAGGTGGTGGAGGCAGGTTCGTTTTTATCATTTAAAAATAAATTGGATAGTTATATGGATGGGAAAGGAATGGAGGGTTATGGTCTGAGCGCAGGTATATGGGACTAGGGGAGACTATGTGTTCGGCACGGACTAGAGGGGTCGAGATGGCCTGTTTCCGTGCTGTAATTGTTATATGGTTATATGGTTATATGGTCATGTGAGCTCAGATATCACAGGATTTTTTAAACCAGCATAAAGTCACCAGGAATCACTGCAGCAATAATCAAGAAGATAGTCTGTTCAACTTTCATCATTTTCTATTCATGGAAACGTAGTGAAATTATTTATTTCACTTTGGAAAACATAAGGCATACATTTTACATCAAAGCTTGACATGGAAATCAGAGCTTTATAAAATGATTCCACCCAGTTGAATTCTCTGATCACAGTATTTTGCTCTTGTGAAAACAGATTGTATTTACTGTGTAGCAGGGACTCGCAGGAGTCCAGCCAGAAGCACAAGTTGTGTGCACTAGATGTGTTTATTCTCTCCAACACAGCTCCCTACTCCTTGCAGGACACGGGCGTTGCCCGGCCTTAAATACCAACTCAGGTACCGACCCCGTGTCTAGCGCCTCCCACACCAAGACGCCGCCTTCTAGAGCCGATGGTTCGTTGTGCCCTTGGGTTGCCACCAGGAGCCGCCACATGAACCCCACCCTCCGAACCAGAGGCACGAACTGGACGGGACGCCGAACGAGGCGGCCCGAACACGTAGAAACAATCCCATGCCCCGGGGGCTTGCTGGGTTCGGAAGGTCCAAGCGGGCTGGATTCAAACGAGCCACAGACACAGTTTCACTAATAGATTTATTCTGCTATAATTTTTAGAGTTATAGTATGACTTTTTATAGGGAGGTTGGACGGCAGTCGGGTCACGACCCGTGACCCATACTGTTGCTACATTACGTCAACTGGAGTACACGCGATGAACCGCAGGTAAGCATTGACCATTGTTTTCAGCGTAGCGGGCCCCTTAAAACCCGCCGAAATGGTCAATTTTTGCGCTGTAAATAATTATAGAAATCGGCATAAGCATGAGAGACATTTATCCTACTTCAGAATTCAAAAAGTGAGGAGAAATGACGGTAGATAGAAGCGAGAGCTGAAGGGACACCAACAGCCAAAGTGCTTGGCGAACATTGACCGTGCAGATATCGCGATTTAAAATATAGGGAATTATCGCGTTTGCTCACTGCTTTCATCAACAGGAAGGCATTATTTGTGTTTTTATTGATTCCTTTGGCATCTAAAAAGTTTCAGAAGTGATAAATCTGGCTGTAAAATGTTAAAATTGTCCATGGTTCTTAAGTGGGTTTTTACATACAAAAAGAAACCGCCTCTGAAACAAAATTTCTCATTAAAAAAAAATTTGCAAACCATACGTGAATTTTGAATTACATTTTACTCAGATGCAAGCCAAGGAATGGCATAATAGTTAGCTGTTAATTGGACATAATCAACCTCAGCAAATTGACAATATCCTATTGAAAGGGAGTGGGTGTTTAAGCTGTCAGAACATTTTATTATTTGCCAAAATATACATCTCAATAGCATAATGATAGAAAACTTACTTTTTCACACACCACTCGTAAGTCTGGAGATTTTTTTTAAGATAAATTTAGCTTCAGAAACATTTTACTTTTACATGTAAAAACCCACTTCAGAACCATGAGCGATTTTAACATTTTACAGCCAGATTTATCACTTCTGAAACTTTTTAGACACCAAGTGAATAAAGAAAAAACATACATAATGCCTTACTGTTGATGAAATGCCATGAGCAAATGCAATATTTCCCAATATTTTCCAATTTGATATCTGCACAGCCAATGTTCGCCAACCACTTTAGCTGTTGTTGTCCCTTCAGCTCTCGCTTCTCTTTACCTTCATTTCTCTTCACTTTTGGAATTCTGAAGTAGGATAGATGTCTCTCACGCTTACCCCGACTTCCACAATTTTTTACAGTAGAAAAATTCACCATTTTGGCGGTTTTTAACAGGTAGGAAGGTACGCGTTTCGTGTATTAACAAAATATACTGGAAGCTGCGATGTCCTCCAGATGGATTGAGCGGTTCCATGCGTCAAGCCCTTTGACCCGGTGACCTTACGTGCAACCCCCCTATATCCATGCATTTTTTAAGCAGCAAGATGAAACAGGAAGTTGGGACGATTTTTTAAAAATCCGTATTTTACAAAGCAAAACCGTACATCCGTATTCTTATCGCATTTCCGTACAAAATACGGAAAATCCGTACTACTTGGCAGCTCTGCTGCTCCCATGTACCCTCCCGAGCTTCTGCCTAAAAATGTGGAAGTTTACCTGGCTCCAGTTTAATACCTACCCGCAAGTTCCAGCATTCTCCCTATTCAAAACAATCGTTGAAGTTTACCTGGCTCCAGTTTAGTACCTACCCACAAGTTCCAGCATTCTCCCTATTCAAAACAATCTTCAAATTTATGAACTTGGGGTCCCAAAATGCTCTTCCACTGTAGCACCAGTCACGTGTCCAGGCTCATTTCCCAACACAAGGTCCAGTATGTTCCCTTCTAAGGTTAGACTATCCACATGCTGTTTCAAGAAACCCTCTTGGGTACACTTCACAAATTCTGCCTTGCCTAAGCCTTTGGCACTGAGTAATACCTGAAATATTTACAATTCCTGTGAACAATGCTCATTTCACAAGGTCATGTATGAAATAATAATGTATTGAATTTAATAGAATGCAATTTTATTTGTCAAAGATTGTGAAAAACATAGAAAATTTTACATTTTGTCTCTTTTTACACAAGGCAACAAATCCTGTTGGTTGCACCAAAGAATTTAATGAAGGTAGACTCCTCCAGTACAGCTATATCCGTAATATTCCAACACTCGCTCAGCACACAGATTAATTTAAAAGGTAAAATTTGTTTCTCACTTGCAAACTAGATTGAAGTGTAACAGTGAATATCATCAGATGGACGATATCCTGTTTATGGGATCATTCATTAATAATCTCATCTGACTGATAGCTTTCGTCTATTTAACCTTTAGTTTTTTTTGATGTACAGTGAATGCAGTCTCTTTAAAATTAGATTTTCCATTATTTACCATAAAGTGAAATCCCAAACAATTACAGATTATAATTAAATGCAATGTTTTATCATAAATCGTGAATTTTGTCAAGCTATCATAATGTGCTGTGATTTGCAGCAATCATTTAACATCAATCGGTTATATATGGTCTCAGGGAGAACAGAGTCTGTCCACTTTTATCCATTGGATATCACTGCCTGTCGCATGATAACTAAAAACGATTATCTTGTTTTCAACCAAGAGGATTGGGTGCTGGGCAATCAAAGAGTGAATTAAAAATTGATATGTACACACATGTACACATACAAAGGTAGAAACTGAAACACGCCTAAAAAGATATTTTCATTTCAAAACCATTGAATTTACAAATGGTTATGCTGACAAATCAGACGCCACATATAAAATTAGAGTTTCAGGGTTAGAAGGGAGTTTGTGGCTTAGTACACCGTTAAGAGTTTAGCTGCATTTCATTCAACAAGGCGTAGATTTCACACAAAGATAGTTCATCAAATCTTTGATTGGCTATTGCAAAGGTATCAACAGCAGCCCCATGGAGCGGCAATGGCAGGTCCCGTGGAGGAGCTGGGTATAACTCTCAGCAACATCCCGTTACTACACTTCATTCATACACGTGTGATAGCATCGCTTTCATGGCATAAGTGGCAAACTGACAGCAGCAGCATCCAACCACTAAACCCTGCAGTGTTTGATATAGTTTTAGATTTAGTTTTAGAGATAAAGCGTAGAAACAGGACCTTCTGCTCACTGTCAGTGTCAACAATCACCCACACACTAGATCTAGTCCGACACACTAGGGACAATTTACATAAGCCGATGAACTACAAACCTGAGTGTCTGGAATGTGGGAGGAAACGGGAGCTCCGGGAGAAAACCCACGTGGTCACAGGTGGAATATACCCGTAGTCAGGATTGAACACAAGTCTTTGTTGCTGTAAGGCAGCAACTCTACCGCTGTGCCGCCAACATATAAAATGAGGATGTGTCATAAAAATAGTAGTCCTCATTATTATTGAGAATTTTTCTTTGCCATTTGGAGAGAGTGGTTTGGTAGCAGATGTTAGATTTAATGTTAACAAAATGGAAGACGTGTGTGTGGGAGCAATTCACCAGAGACCTGAAACACATTTATAAAAAACAGCCAGAGGCTACAGGCAATAATGGAGGGCTGTTCCCCCAGGACAAAGCCCCCAGGGTACCACCACCACAGAGTTGTTCCAAGAGCAGTACAAGTCCTGCAGCAAACAGTTAACTCAGATTCCCCTCCCAGTTCTTCTTGCTTTATCCAGCTGGCTCTTATTGGCAGCCACGTGTCTTCAGGAATGTTTGGCTGCTGAGGCAGAAATTTACTGTTTAGAAAATTTTGGAACAGCAAGAGAGTGCTGATGAAATCCAACCCTGCTGACACTGAGAACACATTTGCCTGCAAATTTGGAAACTACAAAATATAAATTCTGTCCATCTGTTTTATTTCTACAAGATGTAATTGTGAAACAGTAACATTGTGTTTCTGCTGTGATATATGATATCAGTAGGGCTGCCTCAATAACAAACAAGAAATTACCAACCATGCAGCACCTTCTCAATCAACTTGCAACATACTAGAAATGGCTTTAAACCATGGGCTGGAGAATTACACACACTCCTGCTTCCATTCTCAGCACAAATAGGACTGTAGCCCGTTTGCCAAATTAGTACACAAACTGATTGAATATTCTGGTGCTCTCCATTGAAATGTCTCCTAATGTAAGTAATATAAATGTTATCAATTTTAAATTGTAATAGTGCCATTAACACCAAAAGCACTTAATATAATATGATGTTATGAGGTCCTCTGCAGAAGGACAGCAACCACTGAATGGAATTTCATTGGTGAACAAACCAGAAGTTGACAGCAGTTGACATTTCACTGTTGACATACACTTTTTTTCTTAAGTTGTGGGATGTTTTATCAAAGTTTATAAAATGAGTTAGAAGCCGCTGCCAATTTATGAGTAGCACTCCTAACCATCCCCTGCTGGAAGACGCACTCGGGCTTTGAACATTGGCAAATTTATTATTATTGCCATAAATAGGTATGAATAAATTGCTCAGTGGATTTCCCATCATTATATTGCTCACAATCCTGGAATGTATCGATGTTTTAGTTAATCCAACCAGCTTTACAACGGATAGCTAGCAGTGATTTTAATGCTAAAGAATAAGAAATGTCTAGCCAATGGCAAAACAGTTATGTGCACAAAGACACTTCTCAAAGCCAATTTTTAACTTTAATTAAAAAAATTTAACAATCTTCCATTTCCATTCTCAACATCCTTTCCGGGCAGAGTCTGACCAAAGTTCTGCTGAATACCCAACTCTGAAAATTGACAAGTGTCATTGGAGCTGTGATGTGCTCCTCCCTCGCCAAAGCCTTGCTATCCAGGGTCCACACCTGCAGCCATACGGAGGGGCCACAGTGTGGGCATATTCATTGCTGCAAGCTGCCCCAAACCTGCTGTACATTTGACACATACCATTACTGGATAGCTATCATCAGTGTTACTTTGCTGCCTTAAACCAGGAATGCAAGGAATCCCCAACATCACAGTAGGGATTGGTCCAGAGATTGGGTACCAGATCAAAATTCCTTATTGATTTATCAGATAAAAGGTGTTTTAACTTTCAGAGGAACTCCATGAGACCTCTTTAAATGTATTATTGCACTCTTTTACTTCCCATGTTACTGTGAATTATATGAAAACATTCACATAACGTTTAACCTAACAATTACAGCACAAAGTTTTTTTTTAGTTAAAGTTCCTACCCAATCTAGCCATATTGGCTAACAACGAATAATACATAGTCAGTAGTCATGAACATGTGTTATGTTCTCCTTTTCTGGAGTAGCCATAAGTCATTCCCTTTACATACATCACATTAAAATGCAACCTTGTACAAACGCCAATGTTAACATGTAAGTAATTTTACTCCAGTACTTATCATTTATTTATTTGCCTCTGTACTCCACAATTTGAGATTTGTAATTTAAATAATCACATGTGGGTAAAGTGCACATTGTCAGATTTTATTAAAGTGTATTTTTATACATTTTGGTTTCACCATGTAGAAATTACTGCTGTGTTTATATATAGTTCCCCCCATTTCAGGGCATCATAATGTTTGCAACACATGGTTCACAGGTGTTCAGGTGTGTTTAATTGCCTCCATAATGCAGGTATAAGAGAGCTCTCAGCACCTAGTCTTTCCATCACCTTTGGAAACTTTTATTGCTGTTTATCAACATGAGGCTAAAGTTGTGCCAATGAAAGTCAAAGAAGCCATTATGAGACAGAGAAAGCCAACCCGTACGCTTACAAAATCAACTGTTTGGAACATCATTAAGAAGATAAAGAGCACTGGTGAGCTTACTAATCGCAAAGGGACTGGCAGGCCAAGGAAGACCTCCACAGCTGATGACAGAAGAATTCTCTCTTTAATTAAGAAAAATCTCCAAACACCTGTCGGACAGATCAGAAACCCTCTTCAGGTGTGGATTTGTCAATGACCACTGCCCGCAGAAGACTTCATGAACAGAAATACAGAGGCTGCACTGCAAGATGCAAACCACTGGATAGCTGCAAAAATAGGATGGCCAGGTTACAGTTTGCCAAAAAGTATTTAAAAGAGCAACCACAGTTCTGGAAAAAGGTCTTGTGGACAAATGAGACGAAGATTAACATTTCAGAGTAATCGCAAGAGCAAGGTATGGAGGAGAGAAGGAACTGCCCAAGATCCAAAGCATACCACCTCATCTGTGAAACACGGTGGTGGGGGTGTTATGGCCTGGGCATGTATGGTTGCTGAAGGTACTGGCTCACTTATCTTCATTGATGATACAACTACTGATGGTAGTAGCATAATGAATTCTGAAGTGTATAGATACATCCTATCTGCTCAAGTTCAAACAAATGCCTCAAAACTCATTGGCCAGCAGTTCATTCTACAGCAAGACAGTGGTCACAAACATACTGCTAAAGCACCAAAGGAGTTTTTCAATGCTAAAAAATTAACATTTCTTGAGTGGCAAAGTCAATCACCCGATCTGAACTCAATTGAGCATGCCTTTTATATGCTGAAGAGAAAACTCAAGGGGACTAGCCCCCAAAACAAGCATAGCATAAACTAAAGATGGCTGCAATACAGGCCTGGCAGAGCATCACCAGAGAAGACACCCAGCAACAGGTGATGTCCATGAATCGCAGACTTCAGGCAGTCATTGCATGCAAAGGATATGCAACAAAATACTAAACATGACTATTTTCATTTACATGACATTACTGTGTCCCAAACATTATGGTGCCTGAAATGGGGGGACTATGTATAAACACTGCTGTAATTTCTACATGGTGAAACCAAAATGAATAAAAATACCCTAAAAATACCCTCTGACAATGTGCACTTTAACCACATGTGATTTTTTTCCATTACGAATTGTGGAGTACAGAGGTAAATAAATAAATGATAGGTCTTTGTTCCAAACATTATGGAGGGCACTGTAGTTCACACAGATTAATTCAACAATTTTGTTTTCATTGCAAATCTTGGTTTCAAAAGCTGGGGTTCTATTAATCATCCACAAACTTTGTGTTATTGTTTCCATTCTGTAAGCAGTGTTTCGGCTTACTGAAGAAATCTGTACGGATCAGGCGACAGAAGTAAACCAGGATCATGATGTTGACCGCATTCAAGGACAGAATGATGTAGCCGGCATGCGGGAGGACTCCGAGACTCTTCAGCATAAACCAAGTGAGGTAAAACTGGGGTGAGAGTCGAAAAACAATGTAGGTGAAAACATTGATATACTTATTGTAGTGGTAGAGCAGAGAGCCCTGTGCATTTGCCAGCTTCAGGAGCAGTCGGGCATGGAGGAAGATACTGTTTACTTCAACAAACAAGGCAATGACAGCTCCAGCCACGTAGCGGTGGGTCAGGACTATATACAGGAAGGTGGAAATCACCTGGGGAGCAAAGAAAAATCATCGTTAGATGCCAGCTGATGTATTTTTGAACATTTCAGGTCATCAGCTTCAAATAATTTCCATCAATTCAACAACTTGGAACATTAACTGCTTTCCTCTGCACAAAACAACTCAGAATGTGTTTCTGTAGTTAGGATCTATACTATTTATACTATATATACTATTTATACTACTATACACCTGTACCAATCCGGGCTATTTTATTACAATTTTTGAGTGGCGGTCAAATAAATAGCGATATCTTCACAAATTATATACCTAGGATTATAATGTACATTTCACACACATCCTGTTGCATTGAAGTGCCTGATATATAATTGTAAGCAGGAAGAAAAATTATACACACATTTAGTTTGTTATTTACATTTAAAAGGTTTATTGTCAGTAATAGGCTTCAGAGGCAACTGAATTGATACTAATAATATTTTTGATATTCCTCTTCAGCACCTCAGATTTGCTTCATCGGTAACAAGTCCTCTAGGATTCAATATAAAATACTCAAATGTATAAAGTCAAAATTACTTAATCAAAATGATCCAACCTATCATTACGCATTCAAATTGCAATTCTGTCACATCATTTGCATTTTCAAAAATTAACCTGAGGTAGTTAAATTTTTTGCCACAAAATACAAATTGTCAGTTATCTTTCCACAACACAAATTTGAAAAGATCGTTCGAGTATAAAAATATTAATTACATTGCTGTCTGCCTTCACAGTTCAAATGCACACACACATGAATTTCACACACCAACTATAATGTAATTTATAACATAATTTATGTGAAATCATTCACTGAGCTGGAAGTCAGTTATTTTGCTCGACAGTAGTATCACAATCGTGCAGTCCTTTTAACCCACGAACAATACCCTGGCATATCTTTCCCGTGGTTTAACTCTACATTGTGAGCACATACTCTCCATCTTCTCACATTCTTCCCTTCCCTCCATTGACGAACTGTACACTACAAGGGCTAGGAAGCGAGGGGGGCAAGATCATCTCCGACCCCTCTCACCCTGGCCACCAACTCTTTGAATTACTTCCCTCTGGAAGGCCACTCCGGATTGTCAAAGCTGCCACAGCCAGACATAAAAAGTTTTTATCCACGAGTAGTTGCTCTACTCAACAGCCAAAAATCTGTAGACTCCCTTTGATCGGTTATTTTGTTGGTTCACTTGCTTGATCAATGGTGTTTTATCATTAATGTTTTATTATTATTAATGTTTAGTGTTTTCTGAGTCATTCGTAACTGTCACTGTATGTCATGTTGTTACTTGTGGGCGGAGCACCAAGGCAAATTCCGTGTATGTGAATACTTGGCCAATAAACTTACTTACTTACTTCTCATGTGACATAGGAAGAGGACATTTGGCCCATCTGGTGTTTGCAAGCTCTCAGACTAATCCTATCAATCTCATTCCCCAACTTATTTATCTGCAATCAACCATAGGCCCATAAATGACCCCAACTCTTCCCACCTACACTAGAAACAATTTACAGTAGTCACTAACCCAGCTACTGGATGCCGGGGTGGGAGGAGGGGGATGCTCACAGAGTCACAGCATGTGTAAGTACCCGGTGCTCAAGGTCAATCGGACCAGGTGGATAGAGTTGTGAGGCAGCAGTACAAACTGCTGTGCCACCATGCCACCCATACACATTCAATTATGCTCAGAGTTCTGCATAACTCTGCGTATAATTCTGTGTTAAAAGCTCTCTTGAAACGTTAGGATAATGTTCATAATGAGATGAAAAATTCCAATGCTTCTACTTTTCAACAGTAAAGTCTCTGGAGATTGTTGGAGAATATTTTACTGGATTGTTTACACAGCAGCATGGGTCTGATCTGCAACAAATTGTGATTACATCAGCGGCAACATGTGTTTGATATTTACTGCTGCCTGTCAGTCTGAAGAAGGGTCTCGATCCGAAACGTCTCCTATTCCTTTCCTCCAGAGATGCTGTCTGACTCGCTGAGTTCCTCCAACTTTTTGTGTCTATCTTCGATGAGAGCTGGAGCTGGGTTTGAACTGGGACGTCAACACCTGGAGTGGCTGGAGGAGTGCTCAACTGGCCTCTCTGGAAGAAGCATTTATTATTCCCACCTGTGACACTGATCGTGATCAGGTGCTTATATCTGGAGTAAAGACCAAGCCCTGCACAAGCCCCTCAAAACTCTGTGGCAGAGTTAGACAAGAAACATAAAATTGCGAAAGTAATGCTGAATTACTACTTAATGCCTAACTTGCAAACATTAATGGGCACAGGAGTCTCATGGTATGAGGGTAACTTTTTAAATGACACAAACTCTTTTCTCACATTTTGAAAACATTTTGTATCTGCTGATATTTTTATCAAATAAACATCTATCCTGAAGCAACTGTAACAGAAGGTTTTAGCTGATTGACATAGAGCACTGACATGAAAAAACCTGGGGACAGCACAGGTGTGGGTGCACACAGGTACACAAATATCGAGTCTTTGTTCCCCTGGGGTGCGGCAAGGCAGTTCCTGCAGCAATAAGTGTTTTGCTTCCTGTGAGCAAATCTTGCCACCAGCAGATGAGGGAGGAATGACACAGGGGTTGGGTTTGATCTGGAGGAACCTTGGCTTTTCCTGACAGTAATAATTCCAGTTGTCCACCAGGTGATTTCTACTTACATCAGTCTGAAGAAGGGTCTCGACATCACCTATTCCTTCGCTCCATAGATGCTGCCTCACCCGCTCAGTTTCTCCAACATTTTTATCTACCTTCTACTTACATCAGGACATTTCTCATGCCTTCATCATTTTGACAACTTAGAAATGCGTGATCCCAACAGGATCATCTTTACTTTTTTATCTTTGTCTACATACCTCCAACTCCCATTCTTGAATGAAGACCAACCAGTTCTCAACTAACATTCCCTTCGCTGACAGAACTTGCTATTATCATCAACAACTTCTCATTCAACTCCTCACATTTTTGCAGATCAAAGGTGTCACCAATATCCACCCTGCCCTTAAATTAATCTGGACCACTTTTATCATTTCTCTAATTTCTCTGGATTTCTCTGTTGTCAGCTCCGGACGCAGACTTTCAATTGAAAACAACTCAGATAGCTGCTGGGAAACTACCTCCCCACCCTGCCTCCTGTAAGGATGCCATCCCCTTTTAATCTGCATTTTCTTTCCAGCTGTGACAGTACATTGTGCACGCTTTGCACTACCTGTTATACTTGTCTATGGTGTGATCTGACTGAATAGCACACAAACAAGTTCCAACACTGCATGGCAGACATGACAATAATAAACCAATGGCAGAGTTGGTGATCAGCAATAAATGTAGGCCCACAAACAACATCTAATAAACTAAAAAAGTCTCTTGCAGATTTTGTACCATTTTACTTTGTGCCTTCTTCATTGACATCAGTCCTTTCTTTCATTGTCAAGATGTCTTCAATCAAAAGGTTGCACCGTAGAAAATTATTAGGTATGTAAAAAGGAAAAGATTAGTGAAGACGAATGTTCACCCTTACAGGTGAATTTATAATGGGAAACAAAGAAATGGCAGAACAGTTAAACTAGTACTTTGGTTCTGTCTTCACTAAGGAAGACACAAACAATCTCACGGATATACTAGGGGACCGAGGATCTAGTGGGAGGGAGGAACTGAAAGGAATCCAGATTAGTCAGAAAATGGTGTTAGGTAAACTGTTGGAACTGAAGGCAGATAAATCCACAGGGCCAGGTGGTCTGCATCACAGAGTACTCAAGGAGGTGGCCCTAGAAATCGTGGATGCACTGGTGATCATTTTCCAATGTTCTCTCGACTGGATCAGTTCCTGTGGACTGGAGGGTAGCCAATGTAACCCCACTTTTAAAGAAAGGAGGGAGAGAGAAAACAGGGAATTATAGACCAGTTAGCCTTATATCGGTAGTGGGGAAGATGCTTGAGTCGATTATTAAAGATGTTATAGCAGCACATTGGATGTGGTGTATCTGGACTTTCAAAATGCCTTTGATAAGGTCCCACACAAGATATTAGTGTGCAAACACAGCTGTAATTTCTACATGTTGAAACCAAAATGTATAAAAATACCCTTTAATAAAATCTGACAATGTGCACTTTAACCACATGTGATTTTATTCTATTACAAATCTCAAATTATGGAGTACAGATCCGGTGGGTCGGCTGGGCTTGTATTCGCTGGAAGTTAGAAGGATGTAAAGGAATCTTATGGAAACATATAAAATTCTTAGAGGATTGGACAGGGTAGATGCAGGAAAAATGTTCCCGATGTTGGGGGAGTCCAGAACCAGGGGTCACAGTTTAAGAATAAGGGGTTCACAACTCTCACCCATCTGTAAATCTGAAATTCTCTGCCACAGAAGGCAGTGGAGGCCAATTCACTGGATGTTTTCAAGAGAGTTAGATTTAGCTCTTAGGGCTAACGGAATCAAGGGATATGGGGAAAAAGCGGAACTCATTTTGGATGATCAGCCATGATCAGATTGAATGGTTGTGCTGGCTCAAAGGGACAAATGGCCTACTTCTCCACCCATTCTCTATGTTTCTATTCAAATGAACAGGCGACATCTGTAAAATCTCATGCAAGATAGACTGAATAGTTGTCTTTTAAGCACATTTACCAATTTATCGACTGCCGAGCAGCGAGAAGTTGCTGTGTGAGGTGTCCTGACAACAGAGTAACTCGGGTTCACTGGAGGCTGAACAATGGAGTCAGTGTGAAAGTACCGAGAACAATTTAAAGCTGTAGTACCAAGAACGGTGCAATTCTGTACCAGCGAGCTATTCATTTGTGCAGCCTTGGGTAAGTCACGCAGCTGGGTCCACAGGAACATAATTCACTTAAATTAAATGCTGTGGGTGGAGTGACATTTGAAACACCCTGCTGTTTATTTTCTCCACTTTAACTCTGCCTCCTTCAGTACATTCTCATTAGTAAATTTTAGCGGGTATTTGGATTTGCAGTATGTGTCTGGGAATCATCTTTGCCCTTACAAATATTTATCACATGCTTTGGTTTGGTCCAAATTATTCTAAATCGTATGGAGAAACATGTATTAACATTTCTAGCAATTTGCAATCCTTGCTTTTGTTTGTTAGTGTGGGAGGTTTGCGTGAAGGTCTTACATTATATGAATGTGAATATGTATATTTTTAAAAGCAACAATTCCATAATTAAGTACTGAAAAGATATAGTTTTTTTTTAAATTGGGAATATTCATTTTGTAGATGTTCCTTTCTGGGCCTCAGTCATGAATGCCGATTACCATGTACATTATTCTGAGGATCTAAATACATCTTATGATTGGTGCTAGCTTCATACGTAATTCACACAAGCCTCCACAGCTTGGAACTCGAACCTACATGGCATCTGCACAATCTTAGAACCCAATATATTTTACACTTTGTGACTGGCACTCAGACTTGTCTAGAAATTCACCACTTGTTGGTTGCACTGGGATAGAAGTGGAATGTGTTTGACAGAGTCCAAGTGGGAACACCACCACTAGAAGTGGAGTGTGTTTGACATGCAAGGTCCAAGTGTCAACACCGCCATAGAACATATTTAGCACCACTGAGTGAATTACCAGGCAATACAGTTTCAAACCCTATATATAGTATTTTCATTTCCTTTAACTCAATCTCAAAATACCCAATGAATCTTAGAAACAAACATATGAATGGTGGGGGTTCTTCAAACATACGTGGCTGTGTTATAACATTCAATTAAGCAAAATGAATGGATGGATGAGTGGAATTGGCATTTCTATGGAGGGATACAGTGTGGAAACAGGCCCTTCGGCCCATCTTGCCCACACCGGCCAACATGTCTCAGCTACACTAATCCCACCCGCCTGTGTTTGGTCCATATCCCTCCAAATCTGTCCTTTTCATGTACCTGTCTAACTGTTTCTTAAAACATTGGAATAGACCCAGCCTCAACTACCTCCTCTAGCAGCTTGTTCCATACACCCGCCATCTTTTGTGTGAAAAAGTTACCCCTTCAGATTCCTATTAAATAATTCCCCTTCACCTTAAGCCTATGTCCCCTGGTCCTCAATTCACCTACTCTGGGCAAGAGACTATGTGCATCTACCCGATCTATTCCTCTCATGATTTTATATACCTCTATAAGATCACCCCTCATCCTCCTGCATTCCAGGGAATAGTGTCCCAGCCAACTCAACCTCTCCCTACAGCCCACATCCTCTCGTCCTGACAACACTCTCGTAAATATTCTTTGTATCCTTTCCAGCTTGACAACATTTTTCCTATAACATCGTGCCCAGAAATGAACACAGTAGTCTGGTTGCGATCTCACCAAGGTCTTATACATCTGCAGCATGACCTCCCAACCTCAATACTCAACATTCTGACTGATGAGGGCCAATGTAGCAATGTCACCTTTGGGAACTTTTAAACATCATTAAGAAGAAAGAGAGCACTGGTGAGCTTACTAATTGCAAAGGGACTGGCATGTCAAGGAAGACCTCCACAGCTGATGACAGAAGAATTGATGATACTACTGATGGTAGTAGCATAATAAAGTCTGAAGTGTATAGACACATCCTATCTGTTCAAGTTCAAACAAATGCCTCAAAACTCATTGGCCGGCAGTTCATTCTACAGCAAGGCAATGATCCCAAACATACTGCTAAAGCAACAAATCTAAAAAATGGTCAATTCTTGAGTGGCCAAGTCAATCACCTGATCTGAACCCAATTGAGCATGCCTTTTACATGCTGAAGAGGAAACTGAAGGGGGCTAGCCTCCAAAACAAGCATAATCTAAAGATGGCTGCAATACAGGCCTGGCAGAGCATCACCAGAGAAGACACCCAGCAACTGGTAATGTCTATGAATCACAGACTTCAAGCAGTCATTGCATGCAAAGGATATGCAACAAAATACTAAACATGACTACTTTCATTTACATGACATTGCTGTCCCCCAAACATTATGGTGCCCTGAAATGGGGGGACTATGTATAAACACAGCTGTAATTTCTACATGGTGAAACCAAAATGTATAAAAATGGCCTTTATTAAAATCTGACAATGTGCACTTTAACCACATTTGATTTTTTCTATTACAAATCTCAAATTGTGGAGTACAGAGGCAAATAAATAAATGATGGGTCTTTGTCCCAAACATTATGGAGGGCACTGTATGTTTTCATCCAAATCATTGATGTATATGACAAACAATAACCGAACCCTGAAGCACACCATATGTCACAGGCCTCCAGTCCGAGAAGCAACCTTCCACCATCACCCTCTGCTTCCTTCCAAAAAGCCAATCTTCTATCCACTCAGCTACCCTCCTTGGATCCCATACGATCTAACCTTCCAGAGCGGCCTACCATGCGGAACCTTGCGATTGGAAAATTGCAAATATCACCCCACTGTACAAGAAGGGGGAAAAGCAGAACAGCAGAAAATATAGGCCAGTTAGCCTGACTTCGGTGGTTGGTAAGAATTTAGAGTCAATTATAAAGGATGAGGTTACACAGTACTTTGGAAATTCACGATAAAATAGGCCGAAGTCCTGCCTGACATTGTTTGAGGAAGTTAAGAGCAGAACAGACAGAGGGGAGGCTGTAGATGTTGGTTACCTAGATTTTCAGATGGCCTTTCAATAAGGTGCCGCGAGCCAGGCTGCTAGGGAAGATGAGAGCCCATGGTATTAAAGAGAAGATACTAGCATGGATAGAGGGTTGGCTGGATGGCAGAAGGCAAAGAGTTGCAATAAAAGGCGCCTTTTCAGGTTGGCTGCCAGTGACTAGTGGAGTTCCGCAAGGGTTGGTGCTGGGGCCGCTTCTCTTCACATTGAATATTAATGATTTGGATAAGCGGATTGCAGGCTGTGACCAAGTTTGTAGATGATGCTCAGATAGGTGGAGGGCAGGTAATGTAGAGGCAGCAAGGACTGCAGAATATAGAGAGAATCCAGAAATCGGAAGTGCAAAGGAACTTGGGAGCGCTGGTGCAGGACTCTCAAAAAGTTAATTTGCAAGTCGAATCGGTAGTAAGGAAGGCAAATTCAATGCTGGCATTTATATCAAGAAAACTGGAATACAAAAGCAGGGATGTAATGCTTAGACTCTTTAAGGCACTGGTCAGGCCACATTTGTAGTACTGTGAGCAAAATTGGGCCCCATATCTGAGGAAGGATGTGCTGGCTCTGGAGAGGGTCCAGAGGAGGTTTACAAGAAAGATTCCAGGAATGAGTGGGTTAGCATATGATGAGCACTGGGCCTGTACTCGCTAGAGTTTAGAAGGTTGAGGGGTGACCTCATTGAAACTTATAGAATGATGAAAGGCCTGGATAAAGTAGATGTGGAAAGGATGTTTCCACTGATGGGAGAGTCTAGGTCATAGTCTCAGAATTAAAGGACGTTCTTTTAGAAAGGAGGTGAGGTGGCACTTCTTCAGTGAGAGGGTTGTTAATCTGTGGCATACATTGCCACAGAAGGCTGTGGAGGCCAAATCAGTAGATATTTTTAAGGCAGAGATAGACAAATGCTTGATTAGAACAGGTGTCAAGGGTTATGGGGAGAAGGCAGGAAAATGGGGTTAGGAGGCAGAGATCAGCCATGATTGAATGGCGCAGTGGACTCGATGGGTCGAATGTCCTAATTCTACTCCTATAACTTGTGAACCTTGTCGAATGTCTCACTGAAATCCATGTATATAACATCTACAGTTCCGCCCTTATGGACCTTTTTGATCACGTCTTCAAAAAACAATCAGATTTGTGAGACACGACCTCTCACGTACAAAACCATACTGACTATCCCTAATCAGCCCTTGTCCATCCAAATGCCTGTATAACCTATCCCTCAGAATACTCTGTAGTAAGTTTCCAACTACAGATGTTAAGCTCACTGGCCTATAGTTCCCAGCATTTTCCCTGCAGCTCAATTTAAAGACGACGTGTATATTTCAACCAGGGCTTCCGCAATTTTCTCTCTAGTTTCCCGCAATGTCCTTGGATATCTGATTAGGCCCTGGAGATTTGTCTACCTTCATACACAATAGTACCTTCAACATCTCTATGATCTAATGCTTGAAACCATCATGCACAGCTCCCTATCAATGGTGTAATCAGTCCTGCTGAAATGACATCTGCATTTCAGACTGAAACTCGGGGCACAGGATCAGAGTCGGTCATTTAGCCCTTCATCCCCATTCTAACATTTAATGTAACCATGGCTGACCCATTTCCTGACTCCATCCACATACTGGCTTCAACCATTCATTATAGAACTGCTACTTTGAAATTTAGGACAAAAGGGAGAAGATAAAGTCCTTTAATATTAAAATGCAATTTTAGTTGCTCTGACGAACAACAGCCTTTAACATCTTTATTATACATTGCAAATTTTACCCTGCAAAACATCCTCCTAAATGATTGCAGTTAATTACATCAGGCCCAGCTGCATGAAGCAAGCAAAGCAAACAGTCCACGATCTACGTCCCTCACCTTCAGCCAGCCAGGCACGTAGGCCAAACCTGCCCTAGTGCTACAGTGCGAAAATAATGGAGAAAACATTCAGCAAAGACTAGCTAATGCTTAATACACAACAATAGATGTGTCTGGAGCTTTGATGATTGCCATCTGGTTGAACTTGTTGGCCTCCTGTCCCCACAAGAATAAGCAACATATCCAGAATGTTGGCACAGTATTCACAATAATCCACAGATCACTTAGTGGTGTTATCATCTTTGGAACTGTTTAAATTGTGTGTTATTTCTAATTCCAAGGAAACATTGGAAAAATAGCAAGGACTCTAATATTTTATGTCATTTTTCAAAATAACTACAATCTTATAATAACCGAAGAAGGGTTTTGGCCCGAAACGTTGCCTATTTACTTCGCTCCATAGATGCTGCTGCATCCACTGAGTTTCTTCAGCTTTTTTGTGTACCTTATAATAACCCAGCTTGATGTGTTCTTTATTTAATTCTTTACCTTCTGAGCTGCCAACATGTTAATTCTAAACGGGTTCCTCAACTATTGGACCAAATGGTTCAACAACTTGCACAACAAAATCATTGCAGAATGTTGTAGGGTGCAGAGACAACAAAAGAGACATAACATAATCCTCCGAATTTTCCGCCACCTCCAATGGGATCCCACCACCAGCCACATTTTCCCAACTCCACTTCTTTCCTCCTTCCACAGAGACCGTTCCCTCCGCAACTCCCTGGTTAACTCATCCCTTCCCTGCAAAACCATCCTCTCCCCATGTACCTTCCCCTGGAACCGCAGAAGATGCAACACCTGTCGCTCTATCTCCTCCCTCAACTCTGTCCAGGGACCCCGACAGTCCTTCCAGGTTAGGCAGAGGTTCACTTGCACCTCCTCCAACCTCATCTAATCTATCCGTTGTTCAGGATGTGGACTCTTATACATGGGCGAGACCAAACGCAGACTGGGCGATCGTTTCACGGAACACCTTCGTTCAGCCCGCCTGAACTAACCTGATCTCCCGGTTGCTGGACACTTTAATTCTCCTTCCCATTCCTACACAGACCTTTCTGTCCTCGGTCTCCTCCATTGTCAGAGTGAGGCTAAATGCAAATTGGTGGTAAAACATCTCATATTTCGCTTGGGCAGCTTACAGCCCAGTGGTATGAATATTGATTTCTCTCACTTCAGGTAGCCCCGGCATTCCCTCTCTCTCTATCCCTCCCCCACCCAAGTCGCACTAGCTTCTCGTTTTCACCCTACAAACAGCTTACAATGGCCTATTTCCTTTAACCGTTACTTTTTTGCATATCTTTCATTCATTGCTCTTTATCCACATCACTGTCAGTATCTCTCGTTTCTCTTATCCTTAACCAGTCTGAAGAAGGGTCTCGACCCAAAACGCCACCCATTCCTTCTCTCCACAGATGCTGCCTGTCCCACTGAGTTACTCCAGTTTTTTGTGTCTATCTTCGGTTTAAACCAACATCTGCAGTTCCTTCTTACACAAAAGAGACTGCCAGTGGTAGACATTTGTTTTGGAGAGCAGGTTTGAATCAAGGGTGTAGCGTGAATACATCTCCAATATTGTGCTCTAGGGAGAATAATTAAAAATTCACACTGCAAGCCTCATCCAATTTTTATTTTAAATACATTTTGGAGAACTCTTCACAGGCCCTTCCCAGAACCTCTGAGCTGTGTTGTCAAGAACAAGACTATGCACTATATTTAGATAGCAGAATTCTGAGAGCTAATGGCACCAGTCTACTCATTTCACCCCCAATACTATTATAAGTTGCTGCATTTACATTAGCCATTTTCCACTTCTGATAATAACAGAAATGGCACTGTTCATAGTTCCACTGGTATCACAAGGGTGTGTGTATTAAACAGTCTTCACATTGAGTTCAGGACGCACAATGGTTTCACTGATCTCTTGTGATTTCTTTAATGTCTTGTTGCGGGCTGATTGTCATTATGTAAATTTATCTGCTGCCTGGCTGATCTGTAAGATTCCAGACTGCTGTGATCTTATGATTAACCTACATACTAATGTTAAAATTCACATGACAGATTGTCAGCAACTTAATCAGACATAGGCTAAAAATAAACTTGAAGGCGCTGTTTATTCCAACAGTGAAATGCTAACATCATTATACTACCCTATAGATCTCATGATTAAGATGCTAACATTTTCAACACTGAAAGTCTTTCCTGCTGCTCTATTTTATTCATTTGTAAAGAAAAAATCTTTGCCATGTGGGTTTGTACTAAGTTTGTCTTTGTCATCTTAATAAGAAAATGTAAAAGTAAAGGTACACAAAAATGCTGGAGAAACTCAGCGGGTGCAGCAGCATCTATGGAGCGAAGGAAATAGGCAACGTTTCGGGCCGAAACCCTTCTTCAGACTGATGGGGGGGTGGGGGGGGGGGGGGGAGAAGAAAGAAAAAAGGAGGAGGAGGAGCCCGAGGGCTGAGGGAGAGATAGGAAGGGGAGGAGACAGCAAGGGCTAACAAAATTGGGAGAATTCGATGTTCATGCCACCAGGATGCAGACTCCCCAAGCGGAATATGAGGTGCTGTTCCTCCAATTTCCTGTGCTGCTCGCTCTGGCCATGGAGGAGACCCAGGACAGAGAGGTCGGATACGGAATGGGGGGGGGCAGTTGAAGTGCTGAGCCACCGGGAGGTCAGGTTGGTTAATGCGGACTGAGCGGAGGTGTTCAGCGAAACGATCGCCAAGCCTCCGCTTAGTCTCACTTAGTCAGCTGACATCTAGAGCAGCGGATGCAATAGATGAGGTTGGAGGAGATGCAGGTGAACCTCTGTCGCACCTGGAACGACTGCTTGGGTCCTTGAATGGAGTCGAGGGGGGAGGTAAAGCGACAAGTGTAGCATCTCTTGCGGTTGCAAGGGAAAGTGCCCGGGGAGGGGGTGGTATGGGAGGGAAGGGAAGAATTGACAAGGGAGTTACGGAGGGAGTGGTCTTTGCGGAAGGCAGACATGGGGGGAGATGGGAATATGTGGCGAGTGGTGGGGTCACGTTGGAGGTGGCGAAACTGACGGAGGATTACTTGTATGTGACGGCTAGTGGGGTGAAAGGTTAGGACTAGGGGGACTCTGCCCTTGTTGTGAGTGAGGGGATGGGGAGAGAGAGCAGTGTTGTGGGGTATGGAAGAGACCCTGGTGCGAGTCTCATCTATGGTGGAGGAGGGGAACCCCCGTTCCCTGAAGAATTAGGACATTTCAGATGCCCTGGTGTGGAACGCCTCATCCTGGGAGCAGATGCGGCGTAGACGGAGGAATTGGGAGTAGAGGATGGAGTCCTTATAGGAAGCAGGATGGGAAGAAGTGTAGTCCAGATAGCCATGGGAGTCAGTGGGTTTATAGTGGATGTCAGTCAAAAGTCTATCACCTCCGATGGAGATAGTGTGGTCAAGGAATGGTAGGGAAGTGTCGGAAATGGTCCAGGTGTATTTGATTGACGGATGGAAGTTAGTGGTGAAGCGGATGAAGTCAGTCAGTTGTGTGTGGGTGCAGGAGGTGGCACCAAAGCAGTCGTCGATGTAAAAGTAAAACAGACCACATAAGAATACTGGTTTCGAACCACTGGCCCTCTTTCAGTCCCAGGGTATATCCCACCCAGTTTGTTCAAATAATAGATCACTGACTTGAAACATTAAAGTTTCTCCTTCCATAGGTGCTGGCCAACCCACGATTACCAGCATTGCTGATTTAATTTCAGATATTCTTTTGTATTAGGTCTTCACAACATTTAGGTTTCCTATGTAGAAACAATGAAATACAGATGCTGCTTTTCCAAGGAAAGACACAGTGCTGGAGTAACTCAATGGGTCAGGCAGCATCTCTGGAGAGCATGGATAGATGAAGTTTCGGGTTGGGAACCTATTTAGGATTAGGGTTCCTATCCATATTTTGCTTATCAAGAGGAAGGAAAATAATTATTTATTCTCTATTCATTTTTAGGAAAAGGTATTCCTGACATTTATTGCCCTAGCCCTTAAAGAAATTAAGATCCACACAGGGTGATGATGAGTCTTCTTGAACAGCTGCAGTGGTTCTGGTGAAGATCCTCCTGCAGTGTTGTTGGGGAGGAAGCTCAGTAACTTAGATCCAGTGACAATGAAGGATCTGTGATATATTCCTGTGACATGAAGCACTCCCATGTTCATGTCCTTGTACATCATGGTGGAAGCTGCAGGCTTGAAAGGTACTGTAACAGTGGACTAGGCTATTGGCTGCACTGCATTATGTAGATAGTTTACACTCGAGCCACTGAGTGCCAGTGGTGGAGAGAATGTTTAGGCTGTTTAATGAGTTAATAATCACATGGGATTCTGTGTCAGAAATGACAGAACTCACAGGGACCTGTTGAACATTTCTGGTGGATAATCTAATCATGGTGTTAAACAGCGTGGAAGGAGGCCCTTCGGCCCAACCTTCCCACGCCGCAAGCTGTAGAAATTACACTAGTCCCACCTGCCCACGTTTGACCCATATCCCTCTCAACCTTTCCTATCCATGTACTTGTCCAAATGTGTTTTAAATGTTGTTATAGTATCAGGCTCAACTCTCCTCTGGCTGTTCATTCCATATTCCCACCACCCTCTAGAGATTCCTATTAAATATTCACCTTCACCCTCTCATCTTAAACAATTGTCCTCTGGTTCTTGATTCCCCTACTCTGGGTAAAATACTCTGCCATCTAGTCTATCAATTCCACTCATGTTCTTATACACTTCTATAAAATCATCCCTCATCCTCGTGTGTTCCAAGGAATAACATTCTAGTCTAACCAATCTCTCCCTATAACTCAGGCCCTCAAGTCCTGGCAACATCCACATAATTTTTCTCTTTACACTTTTCAGCTTAACATGGATCTTTCCAATACCAGCGATACCAAAACTGAACACAATACTCCAAAAGTGGTCTCACCACGTCTTGTACAATTGTAACATAACATTCCAAACCTCTACTCAGTACCTTGACAGATGAAGGCCAGTGTGATGAGAGCCTTCTTGATCACCCTATCTACTTGTAATGTACTATGTACCTGCACTCCTGAATCCTTCTGCTCCACAGCATTGCCCAGAGCCCTGCCATTCACTGTGGTTCCGTTTATTATTGTCATGTGGTACAGTGAAAAGCTTTACATTGCATGCTGTTCAGTCAAAGATAGACTATATATGAATATAATCAAGCCATCCACAGTGTACAGATACAAGATAGAGGGTATAACATTTAGTGCAGGATTAAAGATAGTTCAAAGGTCTCCAATTAGCAGGATGGGAGGTCAGGACCTCACTCTAGCTGGTGAGATGACGGTTCCATTCCTGCCCTGGCTTGACTTCAATCGTTGATGTGTTGGTTTTAATTTTCCAAATTCCCATTAATGAGAAATACAATTGACTTATTTAGAAGGGGAGAGAGACAAAAAGCAGTAAACTTGTTTATGTTAACACCTGTCACTGGGGAGATGCAGGAATCTATGATTAAAAGTGTTATAGAAGGCCACTTAGAAAAATTCAAAGCAAGATATGACTTTTTTTCAAAGTGAAATCATGTTTGACCAGTGTATTGAAGTTTGACCAGTGTATTGAAGTTTGGCCAGTGTATTGAAGTTTGGCCAGTGTATTGGAGTTTGGCCATAGTGTATTGAAGTTTGGCCACAGTGTATTGGAGTTTGAAGGTACACAAAATTGCTGGGGAAACTCAGCGGGTGCAGCAGCATCTATGGAGCGAAGGAAATAGGCGACGTTTCGGGCCGAAACCCTTCTTCAGACTGATGGGGGGTGGGGGGGGGGGGAAGAAGAAGGAAAAGGGGAGGAGGAGGAGGAGGAGCCCGAGGGCGGGCGGATAGGAGGGTGGGAGGAGACAGCTAGAGGGTTAAGGAAGGGGAGGAGACAGCAAGGGCTAGCAAAATTGGGAGAATTCAATGTTAATGCCATAGGGACGCAAGGTCCCCAGACGGAATATGAGGTGCTGTTCCTCCAATTTCCGCTGTTGCTCACTCTGGCAATGGAGGAGACCCAGGACAGAGAGGTCGGATTGGGAATGGGAGGGGGAGTTGAAGTGCTGAGCCAACGGGAGTTCAGGTAGGTTATTGCGGACTGAGCGGAGGTGTTCGGCGAAACGATCGCCCAACCTACGCTTGGTCTCTCCGATGTAAATCAGCTGACATCTAGAGCAGCGGATGCAGTAGATGAGGTTGGAGGAGATACAGGTGAACCTTTGTCGCACCTGGAACGACTGCTTGGGACCTTGAATGGAGTCGAGGGGGGAGGTGAAGGGACAGGTGTTGCATTTCTTGCGGTTGCAATGGAAAGTGCCCAGGGAGGGGGTGGTGCGGGAGGGAAGGGAAGAATTGACGAGGGAGTTGCGGAGGGAGCGGTCTTTGCGGAAGGCAGACATGGGGGGAGATGGGAAGGTGTGGCGAGTGGTGGGGTCACGTTGGAGGTGGCGGAAATGGCGGAGGATTATGTGTTGTATTTGCCGGCTGGTGGGGTGAAAGGTGAGGACCAGAGGGACTCTGCCCTTGTTGCGTGTGCGGGGATGGGGGGAGAGAGAGCAGTGTTACGGGGTATGGATGAGACCCTGGTGTGAGCCTCATCTATGGTGGCGGAGGGGAATCCCCGTTCCCTGAAGAACGAGGACATTTCCGATGCCCTGGTATGAAATGTCTCATCCTGGGAACAGATGCGGCGTAGGCGTAGGAATTGGGAGTAGGGGATGGAGTCTTTACAGGGGGCAGGGTGGGAAGACGTGTAGTCCAGATAGCCATGTGAGTCAGTGGGTTTGTAATGTATGTCGGTCAGGAGTCTGTCCCCTGCGATGGAGATGGTGAGGTCAAGGAATGGTAGGGAAGTGTCGGAAATCGTCCAGGTGTATTGGAGTGCCGGATGGAAGTTGGTGGTGAAGTGGATGAAGTCAGTCAGTTGTGTGTAGGTGCAGGAGGTGGCACCAAAGCAGTCGTCAATGTAACGGAGGTAGAGGTCGGGGATGGGGCCCTGGTACGCCTCGAACAAGGATTGTTCAACGTACCCGACAAAGAGGCAGGCGTAGCTGGGGCCCATGCGTGTGCCCATAGCTACGCCTTGTGTTTGGAGGAAATGGGAGGAGTCAAATGTAAAGTTGTTGAGGGTGAGGAGAGTGTCAATGGCTGGGTATAGGTTGCTCCTCTGGTCGAGGAAGAACAGGAGGGCTCCGAGGCCATCCTGGTGGGGGATGGAGGTGTAGAGTGACCGGACATCCATGGTGAAGATGAGGGGGTGAGGGCCCAGAGAGTGGAATGCGTGGAGGCGGCGGAGAGTGTCTGAGGTGTCTAGAACATAGGTGGGGAGGGATTTGACCAAGGGGGATAGGATGGAGTCAAGGTATGTGGAGATGAGTTCAGTGGGGCACGAACACGCAGAGACAATGGGTCTGCCGGGAGAGCCGGGTTTGTGGATTTTGGGGAGAAGGTAAAAACGGGCCGTGCGGGGTTGGGGAACGATGAGGTTGGAAGCTTGGTCAGGCAGGGCGTGGGAATTGATGAAGTCGGTGATGGTGCTAGAAATGGTGGCCTGGTGCTCGTCAGTGGGGTCATGGTCCAAGGGTAAGTAGGAGAAGGTGTCCGAGAGTTGGCGCGTGGCCTCAGCTTTGTAGAGATCGGCGCGCCAGACTACCACGGCACCTCCCTTGTCGGCTGGTTTGATGACCCAATCTGGGTTTTTGCGGAGTGATTCAATGGCAGTGCGTTCAGAGGGGGAAAGATTAGAGTGAGAGAGGGGAGTGGAGAAGTTGAGGCGGTTGACGTCGCGGCGGCAGTTCTGAATGAATAGTTCCAGAGCCGGGACTTTATGAGGGGGGTTCCACGAGGAGGGGGTGCGTTGGAGACGGGAAAAGGGGTCATCATTGGGGGGCGGGTTTGGAGTTTGGCCAGTGTATTGGAGTTTGGCCATAGTGTATTGGAGTTTGGCCAGTGTATTGAAGTTTGGCCACAGTGTATTGGAGTTTGGCCAGTGTATTGGAGTTTGGCCAGTGTATTGGAGTTTGGCCATAGTGTATTGGAGTTTGGCCATAGTGTATTGGAGTTTGGCCATAGTGTATTGAGGTTTGGCCAGTGTATTGGAGTTTGGCCATAGTGTATTGAAGTTTGACCATAGTGTATTGAAGTTTGACCATAGTGTATTGGAGTTTGGCCAGTGTATTGGAGTTTGGCCATAGTGTATTGAAGATTGCCAGTGTATTGGAGTTTGGCCATAGTGTATTGGAGTTTGGCCAGTGTATTGAAGTTTGACCAGTGTATTGGAGTTTGGCCAGTGTATTGGAGTTTGACCATAGTGTATTGGAGTTTGGCCATAGTGTATTGGAGTTTGGCCAGTGTATTGGTGTTTGGCCAGTGTATTGGAGTTTGGCCAGTGTATTGGAGTTTGGCCAGTGTAGATTGGAGTTCATTGAACAGGTGATATGTGGATAAAGGTGGGTGTACTGCATTTTGATATTCTGAATGCATTTGAAACAATACTATTTCCAAGTATATTGAAGAAAATTAAAATCTGTTGTATGAAATAATATATTAGTATGGATTGGCTTACTAGCCGGAAACAGAGAGGAGACGAAAACAATTCTGTTTGGCAAGGCGTAACAATTGGTTATAACCATGTTGTTTAAATCCCAGACTTGAGCGGGCAAGCGACTTACTCCTTTTCCCGATTCATACACTTGTATCTTCTGAATGGTATTAGGTTTTTTGAGAGTTACTGGGACTACCTCATCCCAGCAAGGGGCAGGTGCGCCATCAGGCTTCTGACTTGCAGCCTGTCGATGGTGGGAAGGTATTGGGCTTCAGGAGCTTGGTCAACTGCAACAGATACCCAGCCTGCTCTCAATGCCATGTTGCTGGTGTAGCTGAGTTGACAGTCAATGGTGACACCATTGATGTTGATGGTAATGCCACTCAATACCGAGGGAGGTGGTTAGACTTCCTCTTGTTGGAGTTCGCCAGTGGTGCATCATTTATGAAGCAAAGATTATTTGCCGTTTATCTACTGATGTCTGAATGTTGCCTGAATACGGGCTGTCCCCTCTGCTGAGGAGCGGGAAATGGAATCAAACGTTACAGAAGCAGCAGCGCACATCTGACACTTAATGGTTGCAGGATTTACCAGAAACATCTAGGCATTTAGTTTTCTGATATGAGAACCTGTGAGGAGCTCCCCTGAACCAGTCTACATGATGGTGGTTACATCCCACCTCCATAAAGGGGCTGCAAACTCTGCAGGTGTAGGTCAGACAGATGTGTGGATGTGCTCCCTCAGTTCTTCCTGGCTAATTATCTCACATGAGGTGTCCGCCTCCTGTCCCATCCACACACCAGTGCTAGTGACACCATCTCAGAAAGGAGAACAAAGGGGCATGGAAGGTGGCAGAGTGGTGTGGCATGACGGTGCAGGAGTTGGTGGTGTTACCACATCATTCCCGTGGGTTCAACCCCCACACTGGCTGCTGATTGTGTGGAGTTCACATGGTTCATCCTGTGTCTCTGTGGGTTTCCGCCCACATCCCAAAGGCACTGTGCAGGTCCCCGGTCTCATGACCACGTACTGTATGAAGCCAGTGGGTGGGAAACTTCTTTACTCTTGCTATTTTCTTCACTGTTCAATTTGTTGATGATCCAGATCTTTGAATATGCATACTGTTTTTCTAGCCATCTGTGGCTTTTAAAAGATGCTTTAACATGCTGTCAGGTTAAATGGTTACAGTAGCATCCCCAAGTGAAGGTGGACAACAGGAGAATGAGGAGATGAGTGTGAGCAAAGAACAAGGAAATGAGCTGACAGCCAGTAGAGACTTAGTGGACCAAATGGCCTCCTCCCATACAGAAAGAAAATACGAGAGATACGAGAGATAATCTGGAAGAAGGGAAAGGAGTGGGACCATGCTGATGGGGAGAGGTACCAATCCCTGGTGAGGGCAGACATCAGAGACGAGGAGGAGGAGGAACAGAAATAAGTGAATAGATTGGCTCCAGTTAACAAACTCGTGCCCATATGTGTCTGGTTTCCATTCTAGCAGACATACCAATGCTCACAACTTGAGTCTGTAGAAAGGTCTCGACCCGAAACGTCACCCATCCCTTCTCTCCAGAGATGCTGCCTGTCCCGCTGAGTTACTCCAGCATTTTGTGTCTATCTTCAGTTTAAACCAGCATCTGCAGTTCATTCTTACACATCACTCACAACATATGTTCTAACTTTTTTTCCAGCTTTGATTCACGGTTATCTTTCACTTTCCACAGATCCTACCGACTGCTGAGTATTCCCAGCATCTGCAATGTTATTTCTGAAGATGAGTTGTTGTATTGAGATACAACACAGACTGTGCAGTGGGCTGAGTGGCTACAGTCGTGCACCACATCATCAGGAGTTCTGGGTACGTGATTTCATCAAACAAAGCTCCCTGCTGACACCGTGACTCATAAAATTACACCCTGTGATACAACAGCAGATAACACTGACCGTTGCTATGACTACTGATGCGTTCTCAGTGTAGTACTTGACTAGGCTGGGAGAGAAAGTTTTTACAACCCACAACCCAATTCACTTTAACCCCTTTAATGCTACAAGCTGATTTGAAATGCCGTCTAATTAATGAGCTCAAGGGCATAAATACCAGGAGATGGTGTAAAAGGAATTCCCAGGAAGCTCGAGACTGTCCATTCAGGGTGATATCAGCCACGTCTTGGATAAAATAGCCTGATGACAAAGAACAGAACAAGAAGCTATTAGCGCATCATTTGAAAGCCACAGATAGATAGAAATACTGGAGGAACTCAGCGGGCGAGGCAGCATCTATGGAGCGAAGGAAATAGGCAACGTTTTGGGCTGAAACCCTTCTTCAGCCCGAAACTTTGCCTATTTCCTTCGCTCCATAGATGCTGCCTCATCCGGGGAGTTTCTCCAGCATTTTTGTCTACCTTTGATTTTCCAGCATCAGCAGTTCCTTCTTAAACATTTAAAAGCCACAGATGACTGGAAAAATAATATACTTATTCAAAGAGCTGGATCATCAACAGTTGAGAAAATAGCAAAAATAAACAAGTTTCCCATCCACTGACTTCTTGCGTGGTCATGCGACCAGGGACCACACAGTTCCATCAGGGACTTAGCCAGAGTGGTGCTCATATTGTCTTCGCACTGCTTAGGCCAAGGCTGATGCTTCTTCTTACTACTTAACTGTCAAATTCACAGAATCACACAGAATGAATGCAGTCCCTTTGGCCCATCAAGTCCACACTGACAATAATAATACAATAATAATAATACAATATTTACTGTAATTTGAGCCTCAGTGAGGCTCAAACGAAATTCCGTTTCCACAGCCATACAAACAAAGACAATTTCCTACAGACATACACACAATTTAATTCACACAAACATCCATCACAGTGAACCCACTGTGATGGAAGGCAAAGTCTTTTCTCTCCCCTGTTCTCCATTTCTCTTCCGATGTCCAAGCCCCAGGCGGGCGATGATAAGTCCCACGGCCATTTTAGGCCGCGCCGGGCGATGAACGGCCCCGCTCCGGGTCGTTCCAACCCCGCGACACGGGGTTGGAACAGCAAGCGCACATTCATACGGAGTCGTATCGACCCGAAACATCACCCATTCCTTCTCTCCAGAGATGCTGCCTGTCCCGCTGAGTTACTCCAGCACTCTGTGAAACGTCACCTATCCATGTTCTCCAGAGATGCTGCCTGACCCGCTGAGTTACTCCAGCTTTTTGTGTCACTCATTCTTACTGATCTGTTTATTCTATCCCCTTTCCTATTAACTCACCTGTATTAGACACCTGTACTAGACACCTGTACTAGTCACCTGTAATAGACACCTGTACTAGACACCTGTATTAGACACCTACACGATTGCCAATGATCATACCAGCATCTTTGGAAAGTGAGGTGACCACATGAGGAAACCCACAGTCCTTGGTAATGCAGGTTTATGGGAAGAATATTGTCCAGTATTTTCAGAGCTATTTAAAAATATAGCAGCAAAGGATCTATCTGTCTACTGAATTGGCAGAAGATGGCTCAGTTAGTTGAAGAGTCATAGTTGTATAGCATATAGAACAGTACAGCACTGGAACAGACCCTTCGGTCCACAATGTCTGTGCCCTCCATTCCCTGCATATCCATGTGCCTCTCCAAAAGCCTCAACATATGCAGCACGGAACCGGCCCTTTGCCCCAACTTGTCCATACAGAGAGGTGGCCTAATTGAGCCAGTCCCACTTGCATCATCTCTGTTAAAGCCAAACAGCCCCTGTCCTCTCAGGTGGAGGTGACAGTTCCCACAGCACTCTCTTAAAGACAATCAGGCACCTTATTCCTGGCAGCTTGGCCAGCATATGCAGGCACCAACAGCATATCTGATCATTAATAAATTGAGATTCATGGGAATACATTATAATACCAATTATGCTTGAAATGTTCTTAATTGACCATGTAGCATTTTGCAACTCCTTGAGATAACTAATAGCATTATATGTCTTGTTCTTTAATTTAGCACTGAAATATTTCCTTTGTCTATATTTCTGGTCAAAATGTAATGTGTTTTTGAACACAGAGTCACTACAGGACAGAGCTAGGTACTCCACATTCAATAATCTGCTTGCATTAACTACAGAAACAACAGCAATGTTTAATGGTGCTAAAGTGAGTATTTCTGTTGGGCGGCGCGACTTTTGTCAGAAGCGGCCTCTGTAGTTCGTCTGTGTTTTTTTTTTTTTTGTCTCGTTTTTATGTAGTTTTTGTTATTTTTTTTTGTTGGGGTATGTGTGTGGGGGGGGGGGGGGTAGGGGGGAGGGGGTAACTTTAAAATCTTTCCCCTGCACGGGAGACCCGACTTTTTCTTTGTCGGGTCTCCGTTGTCGTTGGGGCTGCAACGTGGAGCGGCCTCCAATAGGAACGACCTGGGGCTCCAGTCGCGGAGCTGCGGACTACTCACCTCACCGTCGCGGAACTGGCCGAGTCCGGAGCGGGTGGAGCGGTGATGGAGCGCTGCTACCACCCGACCCCCGGAGCTTCGGAGGCTGCAACTGCAGGTCTGGCGGACGGCAACACCGGGAGCCCGCGGGTCCCTGCTGGGAGACCGTTTTTCGGGGCTTCCGCAACGGCGACTTCTCCCGCCCGAGTTGCGGGGTTGAAGAGCACCTGGAGCGGGGATACTTACCATCGCCCCGCGCGGCTTGGAATGGCCGCGGGACTTTGCGAGCGCACGCCGGGGGCTCCAACAACAAGACCCGGTGCGCGACCTTGCATCACCCGGCGTGGCTTTAATGGCCGCGGGACAATCGCCATCGCCAGCCGGGGGCTTTGACTTTGACTCTGACATCGGGGGGGAGAGTGCAGTGGAGAGATAAGTATTTTTGCCTTCCATCACAGCGATGTGATGGATGTTTGTGTAAATTGGGTTGTGTCTCGGGTCTTTTGTTTTGTAATGTATGGCTGCAGAAACGTCATTTCGTTTGGACCTCAAGGGGTCCAAATGACAAATAAATTGTATTGTATTGTATTGTATTGTATTGTGACACATTTGATTTGTTCAGCAATGATCAATAACTCTGCAATAGCAGCTCAGGGTAAAAACAATCTTGTTACATGCATAATTTTGTGGAAACATTTTTATATCTTGGTGCAGAGTATTATTATTTGGCTGAGTAAGTTACACATTTACTGAAGAAGTTTGGAATTTGACATCTTTGTTCTCGTCTGCTCTTAGTCTGCACTATAAAGCACACACGTTCAGTGCTCAGTTGTAACTGTGACCTTCCAGATGTTTCCACTGGTGGGTGAGTGGGTCATGGAATATTACCGTCAATAACTATCAGGGTCAGCACACATTCATTAGATGTCTGCTTATTGTGAGGAAGCACAGATACTCTTCCCCAATACTGCACTCATGAGGGTTAGGGTTAACTGCATTCGAGCATCATACTTCTCGATCTCCTCTGTCCGCCACATGTGATGCTTGGCTGGTTGGCCGATACAGCAGCTTAGATTGTAAGATCATAAGTGATAGGAGATGAATTAGGCCATTCGGCCCATCAAGTCTACTCCGCCATTCAATCATGGCTGATCTATCTCTCCCTCCCTCCATTATCCTTTCCTCTCCCCATAACCCCTGACAGTCGCACTAATCAAGAATCAATCTATCTCTGCCTTAAAAATTTCCACTGACTTGGCCTCCACAGCCGTTTATGGTAAAGAATTCCACAGATTCACCACCCACTTATATGCTGTGTATCAATGGTGTTGCATATATTTCCCTTCTCTCGCCTCCTTTTAATTATCATTATCTAATTAGTTCTCCACTAACTAATGTGTCTGCCTCTGCCTTTTATTTCACTACCAATGTTCATTCAAGAGCTTTGCTCCACAATAGCCAGGACAGTCTCACTAACATGCACTCAGAGTTATTACACCACAAAAGGCAGCCATTTGGCCCATTGAGTCCGTGCTGGCTCCAACAATCCATTTCCTCACTCTTTCCACAATGCTCTGTAAATTATTCTTTCTCAAACACACATCCAGTTCTGTTTTGAAGCCTTTGATTGATTTTGTTTCCATCACTTTCACATGCAGGGACTTTCTCCATAAATGCCGGGCATGAGTGGGTTAACATATGATGAGCATTTCATGGCACTGGGGAACCTCATTGAAACTTAACGAATAATGAAAGGCCTGAATAGAGTGAATGTGGAGAGGATGTTTCCACTAGTGTGAGAAACTTGGACCAGAGGTCATAGCCTCAGAATTAAAGGATGTTCCTTTAGGAAGGAGATGAGGAGGAATTTATTTAGTCAGAGGGTGGTGAATCTGTGGTATTAATTGCCAAAGAAGGCTGTGGAGGCAAGTCAGTGGATATATTTAAGGCAGAGATAGATTCTTGATTAGTGCTGGTATCAGAGGTTATAGGGAGAAGGCAGGAGAATGGGGTTAGAGGGAGAGATGGATCAGCCATGATTGAAGGGTGGAGTAGACTTGATGGGCTGAATGGCCTAATTCTGCTCCTATCGATTCTATCTGAGTGGAAAGGTTTTCCCAAAGTTTCCCTTTGATCTCTGCCCCCAAACATCAGTATTTGTTCACGGTGTGTGCAGATCTCCGGCAACTACAGCATCTCTGTACAACCACAGTCTGTGGAATCAGGAGTCACACCTGGCCTGCAAATCTTCCCTGTGTCATACCTGTCAACCACTAGGGCCCTCAAACACCATCTGCTACAGCAAATATGTATTGTATATGTTTGATTTCAAACAAATGTTGTCATTTGGAAATAAACTCTCTACCTGTGCTGGTGGAACCCAGGCCCAGATCCTGGGTTGACAGTACAGGTCAGATACATACCCACTGTCATATCAGATATGCGGTCTTTGACTGGATCAGTCAGGATCCTCAATACACTTCAACCAATCTTCCCTAAACCTTCTTTGCAGCTTAGTGTCTCCAGTTTAAACTTATAGCTGAAATCTGTCATCCGTGGAACGATGTTAATCGAATGCACCCACATTAGGACAATCACAACCAGCTGTAAGTGTGTTGATCAGATACTCCATTTGTAACTGAAGTTTATCAAAACTTCTTCAGAATCGCATCTATTGTACTGGTACCCAAAGAGATCATGGTGACTTGCCTCAAGGACTACCGCCTGATAGTACTTACATCGATTGTAACAAAGTACTTCAAGAGGTTGGTTACGGCAGAAATCAACTCCCGCCTCACAAATGACCTGGATCCATTTCAATCTGCCTATCATCGCAACAGTAGATACTCTCACTGGCTCTCCACTCTGTTCTGCATCCTCGACATAACAGGAATACAGACATCAGCCTGCTGTTCATTGTTTACAGAGAGTAGTGAACTCAGCCCGGACCATCACAGGCACAGTCTTCCCCACCAATGAAACCGTCTACACAAGGAGCTGCCTCAAGAAGGTGACATCTATCCTCCAGGATCTCCACATTCTGGACCATGCCCTCACCTCACTGCTAGCACCAGGCAGGAGGTTCAGGGTTCAGGTACAGTTACTTTCCTTCAACTATCAGTTCATTGAATCAACCCACACAACCCTGATCCTACCATGACAATGGAACACTACAGTGTGTTTTACACTCAAGTGATACAGTGTGGAAACAGGCCCTTCGGTCCAACTTGCCCACACCCACCAACATGTCCCAGTTATACTAGCCCCACCTGTCTGCGTTTGGCCCATATCCCTCTAAACCGGTCCTTTTTTTGCCGTCTTCATTCTATCTTATGATGCTGCTGCAAGACTTTAATTGTACCTGTACCTCACTGCATATAACAATAAACTCAGAGAGTGTGTGAGTCTCTACGAGCTGAGATCAATTTGCCGATGAAAATGCTTGTCAGCAACACCAAGTCTGTATGAAAATGTATATCTGAGGCATGTTGTTAAACAGGAATGTGCAGGGTGCTGCCTCTAATTGTCCCATGTCTCCACATAACCACTGTGGGACCTGCAATATTCAGGTTGTTGGCTGACTACAGGAATTGAGGTGTGGTCAACTGTCAAGAAATTAGGTGGTCACCATAACTTGTTGCTGTTGCATAACTTGCATGAGCTGTTGTCTGCTGGAGCAACAACATCAGTGCTAAAAACAGCAAGAAGTTGGACAAGCTGGTAAAACGAGCTAGCTCAGTGCTGGGGGGGGGGGGGGGGGGGGAGTGGACTCTGTGGGGGATGTGCTTGAGAGGCGTATGAGGTGCAAGGTGCAGGTCATCCTCGACAACTTTGGGCACCCCCTCCATGAAATTCTGGAGGGTCAAAAGAGCACACGGAACAACAACCGGCTCCTCTCCCTGCGCTGTAGGACGGAGCGGTTCAGGAGATCCTTCACCCCTGCAGCCATTAGATTTTATAATACTGACCGCTAGGCTGTATGGGGATGCTTTGCATTTTTAATAGTTAATTATTGGGTCTTTTTAGGTATTTGAGGTATACAATGATAATCCATGTCTTCCATTGCTTTCAGGTATTTTCCATATTGTATTTTATGTATTTTTTGTCTGCTTTCGTTCTGAATGTGTGGGTTTGTTGGTTGTTGGCTTCTGGACATCTGAATTTCCCTGAGGGGATCAATAAAGTATTTATTATTATTATTAACTTAAGGAACAGCTCTTACATAGAGAGGTACAGCACAGATTCAGGCCTTCAACCCACAGAATCTTGATGGGTCGAATCTCTGACATTTTCTCCCCCATATATACACAGTTACAAACTTAGTCTGTAACTTTTATCTCAAAAGTGAACCTTCGCTGAAACTGTATGTCCAATTATTGTGGTTATGTCTTAAAACTGAAGGCTGTCTGACATCCTGACCTTACCTCTCTGTTGATTTGCTGTTGGTTATGTCCACTCCTGGAATAAATTACACATCACAGATCTCTCCAGTATCTTCTGGTTCATCTCTTTGTGTAATCACTTGGTCCATCAGGGACACTTACCACATGTCCTCCAATTTGTACTAAGCATCCTCTGATCCCAACTCAATGTACCAGTGTATTAGTTCCAGCACTCCACTCCACTGCACCTTGCAACACAAAGGCCTTCTTTTTGTCAATTCCCCACTGAGTTATTAAGATGCGATTACTACACTTGCATTTGTTTGAATGGCCGACCCTCCACTCCCTTGTCCAGGCAAGGCTGCATTAAAGTCGCACTTTACATGGATAGGATAGGTTTAGAGGGATATGGGGCAAACACAGGTAGGTGGGACTGGTGTAGATGGCACATGTTGGGTAGGTTGGGCCAAAGGGCCTGTTTTCACGCTGTAAGATTCTATCACTTTAAGTCAAGTCCATTTGAGATCGATGGCAGGTGAACAGTTCTGCTGGGATGATTCCTATACTGAAACGCTGCTCTGTGTAATACCTACATAGAAAGCTAGCTCGATGATGATGGTGAAGATTCATAGTTAAAGCTTGCAAACCTCGTCCTAACAAATAAGGGTGTGTTGTTACTTCTTTAGTGTTCAGATGTGATGTGACTGAAGGACAATTGTCTAATACACCTTCTTCAGGTATGCCACAAGTTGTAAAAAATGATCTCTACCCATCTTCCATGTTGAAATTAGATGTTAGAAATCTTTATCATAGCCGAGTAATGGATAAATCCCCATGTTGTGCAGGCATGGTCTGAGTAAGGCCGTAGTGAGACTTGACTTACAGACCGAGGGATGTGTGTTTCTGCCCCACTTGAGACATCTGCAAACAATGATGTCTTCCATTTATAGTAAAATAATTGTAAATCCACATTTGAATATTTATCAGTTGATCCAACCTTTGCTGATAATTGTCGTAATAATTTATCTGCCGTGAATGAAGTCATCTTCCATAAGTTGTATGGCAGGTAGACACAAAATGCTGGAGTAACTCAGCAGGTGAGGCAGCATCTATGGAGAAGGAATGCTGTATGGCTGGACTGTGTCTCTTTTGCATTAATATCGTCATGTGGCTAATCATATTCCTTGTATGTTGCAAAACATACTTGGCTAATAAAGTACTATTATGATGATGATGTTTGCCTTCAGTGATCACATCTTCCCAATTGATGCCTCATTCCGTTATTGTTCCTTGCCAAGTAATGGCAGTTGTTCTATGTACGTGGCCACTGTCATTGAAAAGCACTATGCCAACCACGTTCTCTTTGTGCCTTTGCCCCTTACCAGTGTATGTCTGCAGACAAGAGGAGTTTTCCTCTTGGTCAAAGTGCCTTCATCATTATGCAAAAGTCATTTTGTCCTTCTACATTTCTACTGACTGACAGTTGATCTACACTGTAACTGTAAAGCCTTCTTGGTTCCTGTCATTTAGACGCATAGACTAACACTCTGCAAGTCTTGCTCTTTTGTGTCTGGTTCCATTTCACTTTATGAGGACTCCATCACTATTCTTGTTCTAAAGCCCTCCACTCTGTGATGAGACGGCACTGGTACCTTGCTCCAGTCTGTTACTGTGGGCTTGGATTTAAATGCCACCATCATGTCCATTCTATGGACTGTGATGTAGGGTTGCATCAGTTTATACATACATGCCAATTAAATCCACGTGACCTGACGTTGGTTTGGGGAATGGAGCTTATGCTGATTCTGCTGACTAAACAAGTCAGGTTTGTGTCTGGATGAAGTTCCTTCCATCAAGTTTGCAATTTGAGAAGCCAGGTCAAATGCAAGGCTCTGTGTGCTGAGCATCTGTCACCAAATCCCTCATAATTCAGGCCATGTACAGAATTATTCCATGGGCATTGTTTAAGGAATCACCAAAGTTGCACTGCCTTGATTAATCCTTTAAAACAAGCAAACTTGAGAGCACATTCTACCTGTTTCAGGAACAGCTTCTTCCTCACAGTTATCTGACTACTGAACGGTCTTCCCATAAACTAGGATAGAGCCGCTCTTCCAACCTACCTCAATGCAGACCTTGGATTTTTTCTCTGTAACTATAACGCTACAACACAGTAACACTATTCTCTGCACTCTGGTATTTCTCTTTGCACTACCTGTTGTACTTGTATATGGCATGAGTGGCCTCGACAGGTCATAGGTAACGAGATCCACTGGTTCACCATCCTCTCAATTAAGATATTTCTCCTCCTCTCAACTCCAAATCTATTGCCTTGTCGCTCTTCCAGGGAGATGCTAAATGCATTTCGTTGTCTCTGTACTGTACACGGACAATGACAATTAAAGTTGAATCTGAATCTGAATCTTGTGACCTGAAACTATTTTTTGATTGAGATCCCACACCCTTCCTCTGCCAAGGAACACACTATTTCCTTTGCTCCATAGAATTTCTCCAGCACTTTTGTCTACCTTCGATCTTCCAGCATGTGCAGTTCCTTCTTAAACACTTTGTCTACTCCACTGCGATATCTCAAGGTATGCCTACTTTGAAGAAGTTCTCCTCCTCCCTCCGAAGACAGTTTAACAACCTCCTCTCTCACTGCCCCCCCCCTCTGTGATTCCCCCTTCCCTCCAACTCAACGACCACATCCGTTACCACAGCCTCATTTACTTCCTCGGCACTTGCCTGCGCCTCCATCTTGTACCTCATGGCTTCCAGCTCCAGTTTCCTACCTCCCAGTTCGGACCCAAGCCGGACTATCGATACCGCCTAGCTATCTGCCACCATACTCAACAATTCTCCTTCCGGGCACTGAGATCTACCCTGGCTGCGATGCGCCGGCACCAGCAGGACCTCACTTTGATTCTCCCGAAACCTCGGGCCTCACTCACCCAGACCTGCAACGGGCCCCAACTCTACTTCATCCGCCGGAAAATCCGTCTTCAATCAATGATTCCTGGCCCACCTTAACTCCACCAAGGACCTAAAACTAGCCCACCTCCAGGCTTCTCCTGCCACCGACACTCCGCGACTCGACTGCCTGCAGGCCCCAGGCCCCTACACTGGCCCACGCTGCCTGCCCGAGTCCCGCTACGCCATCCTGCCCACGAGGAGCAGCACCAGCACTCACCAGGTCGCCGCCTTCGCCGACGCTGCCGCCGACCTTCACCAGCCTATCGATGACGCCGAGCCTCGCTGCCTCACCGGTAACTCTATCTCACCCTCCCCGATTCCTCCGACTATCGCCACCATAACGTGACCGCCAAACCTCGCCGCCGCACCGGGGCCTACTCACCTCGCCGCCACACCGGGCCCCACCAAGCATCGCCGCCACACCGGGCCCCACCAAGCATCGCCGCCACACCGGACCCATCGAACATTGCCGCCACACCAGGCCCATCGAACATTGCCGCCACACCGGGCCCATCGAACATTGCCGCCACACTGGGCTCACCGAACATCGCTGCTGCACCGGGCCCATCGAACATTGCCGCCACACCGGGCCCATCGAACATTGCCGCCACACCGGGCCCATCGAACATTGCCGCCACACCGGGCCCATCGAACATTGCCGCCACACTGGGCCCACCGAACATTGCCGCTGCACCGGGTCCACCAGACATCGCCTCGGCCTCAGTCCACTCACCTGCCTTCCTCCGGCCCTAACCCCCATCCTTGCCGTGTGTTCACCATCCCCCCTGGCCTCCCCCTCTCAGATACCGAACGGTCTGTCCTCAACAGAGGCCTCACCTTCGTCCCCCTCCATCCCCACCTCAATGAGTTCCGCGCCCGCCACGACTTGGAGCTCTTCTACCGTCGCTTCCGCCTTACATCGTTCTTCCATGGGAAGGAGTCCTCGCCCCCCATTGATGACCCCTTCTCCCGTCTCCAACGGACCCCGTCCTCTTGGACCCCCCCTCATGGACATCTAGCGGCTTTAGACCTTTTTATTTTAAACTGCCGGTGGGACATCAACCGCCTCAACTTCTCCACTCCCGTCTCACTCTAACCTCTACCCCCCTGAACGTACAGCCATCCACTTACTCCGCAACAAACCAGACAGTGTTATCATACCCGCCGACAAGGGACGTGCCGTGGTAGTGTGGCGTGATGATCTCTACAAGGCTGAGGCCAGGCGCCAACTCTCAGACACCTCCTCCTAATTATCCTTGGACCATGACCCCGCAGACGGGCACCAGGCCACTATCTCTAGCACCATCACTGACTTCATCAATTCCGGCTCCCTGCCCCCCCCAAGCCTCCAACTTCATCGTTCCCCAGCCCTGCACGGCCCGATTTTACCTTCTCCCCAAAATCCACAAACCAGACTGTCCTGGTAGACCCATTGTCTCTGCCTGTTCGTGCCCTACCGAATTTATTTCCACATACCTCGACTCCATCCTATTCCCCCTGGTTAAATCCCTCCCTATGTTCCAGACACCTCAGACACTCTCTGTCGTCTCCGGGAATTCCGTTCTCTAGGCCCCCGTCCCCTCATCTTCACCATGGACGTCTAGTCACTCTACACCTCCATCCCCCACCAGTATGGTCTCAAAGCCCTCCGGTTCTTCCTCGACCGGAGAACCATCCAATCCCCGTCTACAGATACTCTCCTTTGCCTAGCAGAGCTGGTCCTTGCCCTTAATAACTTTTCGTTTGACTCCTCCCATTTCCTCCAAACACAAGGCACGCGCATGGGCCCTAGCTATGCCTGCCTCTTTGTAGGATACGTCGAACAATCCTTGTTCGAGACGTACCAGGGCCCCATCCCCGACCTCTACCTCCGCTACATCGACGATTGCTTTGGTGCAACCTCCTGCACCCACACACAACTCACTGGCTTCATCCACTTCACCACTAACTTCCATCCGGCACTCAAATACACCTGGACCATTTCCAACACTTCCCTACCATTTTTTGACCTCACTATCTCCATCACAGGTGATAGACTTCTGACCGACATCCACTATAAACCCACTGACTCCCATGGCTATCTAGACTACACTTCTTCCCACCCTGCTTCCTATAAGGACTCCATCCCCTACTCCCAATTCCTCCGTCTACGCCGCATCTGCACCCAGGATGAGGCTCTCACCAGGTTTTCTTCCATACCACGTAACACTGCGCTCTCTCTCACATCCCCCACTCGTATCAAGGGCAGAGTCCCCCTAGTCCTCACCTTCCACCCTACTATCCGTCACAGACAACAAATAATCCTCCGTCATTTTTGCCACCTCCAACGTGACCCCACCACTCGCCACATCTTCACATCTCCTCCCTGTCTGCTTCCGCAAAGACCGCTCCCTCCATAACTCCCTGGTCATTTCGTCCCTTCCCACCCGTACCACCCCCTCCCCGGGCATTTTCCCTTGCAACCGCAAGAAATGCTACATTTGTCGTTTTACCTCCCCCCTCCATTCAAGGACCCAAGCAGTCGTTCCAGGTGTGACAGAGGTTCACCTGTATCTCCTCCAAGCTGATCTACATCGGTGAGACCAAGCGTAGGCTTGGCGCTCGCTTCCCCGAACGCCTACGCTCGGTCCGCAATAACCAACCTGATCTCCCGGTGGCTCAGCATTTCAACTCCCCCTCCCATTCCGAATCTGACCTTTCTGTCCTGGGCCTCCTCCATGGCCAGAGTGAGGACCACCATATTTCGCTTGGGCAGTTTATACCCCAGCGGCATGAACATTGACTTCTCCAATTTCAGGTAGCCCTGACTGTCTCCTCCCCTTCTCAGCTCTCCCTCAGCCCTCTGGCGCCTCCTCTTCCTTTCTTCTTTACGGCCCCCCCCCCCCCCCCCCCCCCCCACATCAGTCTGAAGAAGGGTTTAGGCCCGAAACGTTGCCTAGTTCCTTCGCTCCATAATGCTGCTGCACCCGCTGACTTTCTCCAGCACTTTTGTCTACCTTCCACATCTAATCTTCAGCCTCGACAAAATGTTGTGAGTTTCAATTAGATCCCGTCTCACTCTTCCAAATTCCAGTGAGTGGACTTGAAAGGCAATAGAAAAAAAACCCCACAGATGCATTGCTTAAAATAACACATTTTCCAATGTAAATTTGAAAACTTTGTTGATGCTATGACCAGAACAGGATTGGATCAATGATAATGAATTCTCTGGAGAGAAGGAATGGGTGACGTTTCGGGTCGATGCCCTTCTTCAGACTGAGAGTCAGGGGAGAGGGAGACACAGAGATATGGAAGGGTAAGGTGTGAAAATGAGACATCAAAGGGGACATAGATCAAGGAAAATGTACATAGATCATTGTTAGCTAGGGGAAGGTGACAACAAAGTATACCTAGTTCTCCCACAGTCTGACTGTCCTCCTGATTACATTTTATTTTTGTAAGCTTCGTTGTCACTTTCCCCAGCTAATAATGATCTATTCTACATTTTCCCAAATCTACATCCCTTGATATCTCATTTTCACATCTTACCCTTCCATATCTCTGTGTCTCCCTTTCAGCCGAAACGTCATCCAGTCTTTCTATCCATTGATGCTGCTTGTCCCGCTGAGTAACTCCAGCATTTTGTGTCTATCTTCGGTGTAAACCAGCATCTGCAGTTCCTTCATACACATATTGAACTCTCCATTTTGCAGTGAAATAAGTTTCATTAGAGGCTCATTCATCCAGATGTGACAGTGACACATATCTCTGGCAGATCACCATGGGCATTGGAAACTATACATCACACAGATATGGCACCGCATCGCATGAGGAGCAGAATTAGGCCATTCGGCCCATCAAGTCAACTCTGCCATTCAATCATGGCTAATCTATCTCTCCCTCTGAACCCCATTCTTCTGCCTTCTCCTCATAACCCCCGACACCCATGCTAATCAACAATCTATCTATCTTTGCCTTAGAAATACCCATTGAGTTGGTCTCCACAGCCGTCTGTGGCAATGATTTCCACAGATTCACCACCCTCTGACTAAAGAAATTCCTCCTCACCTCATTCCTAAAGGATAGTCCTTTTATTCTGAGGCTAAGCTATGACCTCTGGTCCTAGACTCTTCCACTGGTGGAAACATCCTCTCCACATCCACTCTAACCAGGCTTTCTGCTAGCTGGGACATTTGTCTGAGTTTACTGTCAGGAAGAACCTCTGAATATGGCCATTATTTTTTTTACACTGTTCATGACATTCCCATTGACAGAGATTCTCACCTGTGGAAAAACAGACAAGCGAGTACGAAAAGGAACTTTGGAACGCATAAATGTCAGTTAACATTTCAGGCGCGTTGTAAACACTGCAAGAGAGGAGAAAGAGACATGTTACTGAACTGTGCTTTACATAAGTTGTGATACAGTACACAGTATTAGACTGAAGACGAATAACGTAGATTACTGCATAGCATCAAGCAAAAGGAATTTATTATCCTTATTATTTCTATTTTTGGGTGTACGATTGTGCAAGCTGTTTACTATGGGATTGGAATCACTTGCTATGTTTTGTCAGCAGGGTGTGAGATTACAACGTAGTCCACCCTATTTCGACGAATGAAATCAACTTGCCGTGCACAAACAGAAGATCAAACAGAGCAAGTTGTCTTACAACTTCAGGCTGTGCACGCCATATGCAAGAAGAAGAAAAAGTTTTGTCAGCAATCCGTCTCAGCCAAAGATTCACAGGTAGGTGAAACCAAACAGGAATGTCACTGAACCAGTTAGCTTTGGTGGCATTCTGATAGTTTTCATTCCCCCTACTTTCTACTGTCATCCCACAATCTTTGGGATTTATGGAACCTAATTAGCTAACGGAGAAATAGGAATTCCCAAATCACTACTGCTGGTCACCTGTCACAGCAGATGCTGAGGAAGTTTCCATGGGAAGATCATGGTAAATGTTACACGTGTATTCACAAAGATGATTCATTTCTCCTTTGCTGTGTTGCTTCTCTTGGTGTTGTCCATGTGAAAGTTCTTGTTATTCTCAAACATGACTGGTTTATATGGCCATGAAATCAGCAAACAGTGGTTATCTATTGGGGGACAGAATTAAACAGTAATAGAACTTACATTAACTGCTTTAAGGGCCTGTCCCACAGGCGATTTTCTCTGCTACTGCCAGCGACTGCCACGGTCATAACACGTCGCCGAAAAAGCGTCGACTGGAACCCCCTTAGACAATGTCTACGACAAGCTACGACAACCTACCACCTAGTCGACGTCAAACTACGGCAAGCTACCGACAACCGGCGACCCATTAGGACATCCACCTACGACCACACAGGCGACAACCTACGGCAACCAAAATCAACCTACGTCCACCCGCGACAAGCTACGACAAGCAACGACCATGTCGGCAACCACTGAAGACAATTCAGTCGCCGATACCTGTCGCCGGTCAACGTAGGTTGACGTAGGTAGTCGCCAATGGAATTCACCAAAGTCAGTACCCGGCGACAACCTACGTCACCTGGTGACAACCTACGACAGCACCTACGATCGGACCGGAGAAGACAAGCTACGTCAAGCCCACATTCGCCGAAAAGTTTTGAAAATCTCAAAATCCAGTGGCGACCAGAAAATGGTTACGACTCGTTAGGCGACTTGAGGAGACTACTCACGACCATCCAGGCATCACCCCACAACCATGTGGCAACAGCCTAGTCACCTGTAGTCGCCGAACAAAATTGCCTAAGTGGGACAGGGGCTTTAGGAAACATGGTCAGATCCTGCATGGAGCACTGTGAAGAAACCTGGTTTCCACATCATAAGAAAGGATGCAGAAAAATAACATCACCAGAGACTGATTCCATGAATCAGGAAAGATCAAACAGGATGGAGCTCTTCCATTAGAAATTATAAACGTCTTCTTAATTTCAAAGGATTGTATTGTTATCAGAATTATAATCTGAGGGGGACCAACATTCTGGCAGGCAGGTTTGCTAGTACTACACATGTGGGTTTAAACTAAATAGCGGGGGGGGGGGGTTGACAAATTGGGAGTATATGGATAGTGTTAAAGGGAAAGGGTATATAGGAAAAGAAGGACACCCGAATTAATGGGACGGAAAGTTCAAGAAGGGATAAGAGCAAGGTCAGGTGAAATAGGAACTGGTGTGAGAGGGGAGGTGAATACCGAATTAAAAGTGTTATAAGTGAATGCGTGAAGTGTAAGAAATAAAGTGGATGAGCTTGAGGCTCAGTTAGCGATTGGCAAGTATGATGTTGTGGGAATTACAGAGACGGCTGCAAGAGGGCCAGGGCTGGGAACTGAATATTCAGGGATATACGTCGTATTGAAAAGACAGACAGTTCCGCGGGGGGGGCAACTAAAGTAATGTGTACTGTGTACTTTGTTACATGTATTCGCACTGTGTTAGCACATCTCTGGTGCTTCTGGTCTTCCCGATAGCAATTACTGCATACGTTGCTCCCATGGTAACCTGCTTGCTCCGACCCCTCACATTTTAACTTAAACAATGGGCGTGCTGTTACGCAACGCCTTTTATATCCTCAGCAATATTCATTCTTTCATGTTGAATAAAGTACTTTTTGAAAAGAAGAGTAGTCACTCTGGCAAATCATCACAGCTGACATGGACATGGCATAAACCCAGAGATTAACAAGAAGCTAAATTACCAGATAAATGACCTTAGGTACACACAATTTCTGGGGAAACTCAGCGGGTGCAGCAGCATCTATGGATGCCCATCTATGGATGCTGCTGCACCCGCTGAGTTTCCCCAGCAATTGTGTGTACCTTCGATATTCCAGCATCTGCAGTTCCCTTTTGAACAGATAAATGACCTTGCTCTGGTCACGAGCAGGAACCCATGTTTTTCTGTGAACAGTGCTTTAGGAACTCCATTCACACTTCCTGGGTGTCTCCATGCAGCATGTCTGAAACAATATGGCACGCGATGGGAGGTGTCACAAAAGACAACAACCATCTTCAACAAGGGAGTCCCCACGCCCATTGTTAACACTCAGATCATGTCATCGAGTCCTCCAGTGCCCATCAGATATAGAGGACCAGCCATGGACTAGACACTAGACTGCTACAAGAGAGGGTTTGTTCTATTGACCTGTTGCACCGTCTGCAGGTATGGCCTGGCCTGGTGAGTGCATCCAGCATGATCTGCTTTTACAGGGAACTGATTTTTTTGTCACTGAACTGCGTGACGAGTCCTACAAAATCTACATGGCACTGGTCAGGAGCAAAATGCTCGTCACTTGCCTAGAGTGAGTGCAGTTACGACACTCAATCAGTCAGTTTTCCAAGGCAAAGCCGTTGCCTTGGCTGGTAATCCATCCATCTCCTTACATGTTTACATCCTCCATCATTGAAGCACAGTAGTTGCAACTTGCTCCATCTCCAAAAGGCACCACATTTGCTCACAAGGTCAGGGAGCTGGTCCAAGCTTTTCTTTAGATCCACACACAATCCTGTCTTGGAAACATATCCACTCCCCATTGATGCAGAGTCTGAATGGCCTCCCTCCCCAACCACATCAATGGGCCTGCACTGTGTCTCAAGTGTAACTGAGGCTGGCACCAATGCTTCCATCGTCAATCAGATCCCCATTGCACTCAAACTGAGAGGTACAGGGCTTAAGAAATCATTCTAAACATTATCTAGGATTAGGGTTAGGTTACCTGATAATAATGGAAATTAGATAGACAGACATGTGTTCAAATCATGCCTTTCAGGAAGACCCAAACTATTTAATTGACAATTAGCTGTTTCAGATGTAAAGTTAATCTGTTCACTGCATTATAAAATGCTCAACTGGGGTAAGGCCAACTTTGAGGGTATGAGTTAAGTCAAGTCACATTTATTTATATAGCACATTTAAAAAACAACTCTCGTTGGCCAAAGTGCTTTACATTTGTTATAAGAATAGTATAAACAAACAAACTACATACATATATACATATAACCCTCGTTCAGTGGACGTCAGGAAAGGCTTGGGAGTATAGATAAGATTTTAGTCTTGACTTAAAGGAGTCGATGGAGGGGGAAGTTCTGATGGGAAGGGGGATGCTGTTCCACAGTCTAGGAGCTGCAACCGCAAAGGCGCGGTCGCCCCTAAGCTTATGCCTAGACAGCGGGATATTCAGCAGCCCCAAGTCGACCGATCTGAGGGACCTGGAGGTTGTGTGGTGGGTGAGAAGACTTTTAATGTAGGAGGGGGCAAGCCCATTGAGGGCTTTGTAGACATAGAGGAGGGTCTTGAAATGTATACGGAACCGCACAGGGAGCCAGTGGAGAGAGGCCAGGATCGGGGTGATGTGGTCCCTTTCTCGGTTGCCCGTCAGGAGTCTCGCTGCGGCGTTTTGGACCAGTTACAGGCGGGACAGGGAAGATTGGCTGATGCCAGTGTAAAGGGAGTTGCAGTAATCTAGGCGGGAGGAGATGAATGTGTGGATGATCTTTTCGAGGTCATCAAAGTGGAGGAATTGTTTTATTTTAGCTATTGTCCGAAGCTGAAAGAAACTAGCTTTTACCACAGCATTGACTTGTTTGTCAAATTTCAGTGCTGAGTCAAATATCACGCCGAGGTTTTTGACGTGAGGTTTGAGTAGTGGGGTAAGGCTTCCAAGGCTGCCTGCTATCATTTTGATTGAGTCCGAGGGGCCGAGAAGGATGACCTCAGACTTACTCTCGTTTAGTTGGAGGAAGTTCTGGGCCATCCAGCACTTTATATCCTCGAGGCAGCGAGTAAGGTTAAGTAGATTTGATTGGTTTTTGGGCTTCAGGGGGAGATAGAGTTGTGTATCGTCTGCGTAACAATGGAAGGAAATGCCGTGCCTTTGAATAACTTGGCCTAAGGGGAGCATATACAGGGAGAAGAGAATGGGGCCAAGGATGGAACCTTGTGGAACCCCACAGCAGAGAAGGTCTTGCTCAAGTTGACTAGAGCAGATTATTTGAGGGGAAAGGAACATCGGCCAAGTGGGATGTTTATAAAAGTGTGCTGATGAAAGCTCAGGGTATGTACATCCCCGTTAAAGCAGGCAAACGTAAGGAAGCTTGGCTGATGAAGGAAATTGAGGCATTGGTCAAAAACAAGAAGGATGCATGGGACAGGTGTAGGCAGCTGGGATCAAGTGCATCCCTGGAGGAGTTTTGGGAACTAAGGAGTAAACTGAAAAAGGAGATCAGATGGGCAAAAAGGGGCCAGGAGATAGCTCTGGCGGGCAGCATTACGGACAATACCAAGATGTTATAAATACATAAGGGGGAAATCGGTAACTAGAGAGAGAGTGGGACCTCTCTGGAATCAAAGTGGTCACCTCTGTGTGGAGCCACAGGAGATGGGCAAGGTCTTCAATGAGTATTACTCCTCTGTATTTACTGAGGAGAAAGGCAGTAGGACGGAGGAACATGAGCCAGTCAATGGAAGTATCTTAAGAGCAGTCAGTGTTACCGTTAAAGAAATACTGAAGGTACTGTCGTGTTTGAAGCTAGACAAATCTCCAGGGCCAGATCAGATATATCCAAGGACATTGCGGGAAACAAGAGAGGAAATTGCGGGACCATGGTTGAAATTTACGAGTTTTACAATTTACAGGAGAGGTGCCGGAAGACTGGAGGGTGGCAAATGTTGTGCCTCTTTTCAAGAAGGGCTGCAGGGAAAATGCAGGGATTTATAGGCCGGTGAGCTTAACATCTGTAGTCGGAGTTACTAGAGAGTATTCTGAGGGATAGGTTATACAGGCATTTGGATGGGCAAGGGCTGATTAGGGACAGTCAGCATGGTTTTGTACGTGGGAGGTTGTGTCTCACAAATTTGATTTATTTTATTTGAAGACGTGACCAAAAAGGTCGATGAGGGCAGAGCTGTAGATATTGTGTACATGGATTTCAGTAAGGCATTCGACAAGGTTCCACATGGTAGGCTGCTCTGGAAACTTAGATCGCATGGGATCCAAAGAGAGATAGCTGAATGGATAGCAAATTGGCTCCATGGAAGGAAGCAGAGGGTGATGGTGGAAGGTTGCTTCTCAGACTGGAGGCCTGTGACTAGTGGTGTGCCTCGGGGTACAGTGCTGGGCCCGTTACTGTTTGTTATCTACATCAATGATTTGGATGAGAACATACAGGGCAAGATTAACAAGTTTGCTGATGATACAAAAGTGAGTGGTTTTGCAGATAGTGAAGATGGTTGTGAAAGATTGCAGCAGGATCTGGATCGATTGGCCAGGTGGGCGGAGGAATGGTTGATGGAATTTAATACAGAGAAGTGTGAGGTGTTGTATTTTGGGACGTCGAACAAGGGCAGGACCTACACAGTGAATGGTAGGCCTCTGGGTAGTGTTGTAGAGCAGAGGGATCCAGGAGTTCCTTGAAGGTCGAGTCGCAGGTAGATGAGGTGGTCAAAAAGGCTTGAGAGGAATAGCTCGGGGAGATGCAGAGTCTCTTGTCCAGAGTAGGGGAATCGAGGACCAGAGGACATAGGTTCAAGGTGAAGGGGAAAAATTGTAATAGGAATCTGAGGGGTAACCTTTTCACACAAAGGGTGGTGGGTGTATGGAACAAGCTGCCAGAGAAGGTAGTTGAGGCTGGGATTATCCCAACGTTTAGACAGGTTAATGGATAGGACAGGTTTGGAGGGATATGGACCTAACGCAGGCAGGTAGGACTAGTGTAGCTGGGACATGTTGGCCGGTGTGGGCAAGTTGGGCTGAAGGGCCTGTTTCCATGCTGTATGACTCCGAATGTTCCAATGATGGGAGAGTAACGTTGCCGAGATTCACCAGCACCCTGACCCGCTCAGGCACAGTGGCACCTGACTGACATCAGACGGGAATGTGGGACTGGGAGAAGGAACACAGGAAGGGGCATTTGCTAATGTGTTCACCTGTAGCTTTATCTACAGTACCTATTCAATGTTGATCGTTTGTAAATGTTTGTAGTCTCATATTTCTGCAGCCACAGCGGAATCCTTTTGTGGAACAAGGGCAAGACCTACACTGGGCAGGTTGGGCTGTCGTCTAGTCAGGGCAAGGGGCAGAATGCAAGGGGTACAGGGCAAGGGGTTCAGGGCAAGGGGTACAGGGCAAGGGGTACAGGGCAAGGGGTAGAGGGGTGGTGGGCACAGTGGGGGCCACTGGAAAGAGGGTGGGTGATTGTGGTGGAGGTGGAGGAGACAGAGGGTGCGGGTCACGGGGTGGGGGGGTAAGGGGTTTACTGTAGGGGTGGGGATGAGTGGGGAGCTCAGGGTGTGGGGAGCGCCCGGGGGGGGGGGGGGGGGGGGGGGGGCACAAACCGCGTTGTGTGATCCAGTTAACCAACAGGAAACTTGGACATCACCGGTAACTGCGGTGAAAACTCCTTTCAGCTAAAGACGATGAAACTGCGGTCAGGTTTGTATTCAAGCCCTCAAGTTTATTTTCAACCTGTAAGAGTAGAATGAATGTCCATCGCTGGCGGCACCAGCGCCGGGGTGGCGTGGAGTCAAGTGTGGACAATGAGCGGGCACCCATGGGTGACCCCGGGGTGAGTCAGTGGGTGGGGTGGGGTGGGGTGCGGGACTCACCAGAGCAGCGCCCATGGTCCACTGAGCGCCGAGTGGAGCAGCGAGACGTGCAGGTTGATCCATCTCCACGCCCGGGTCGGGTCTGTGAGCGGAGGCGCCAGTCCCCGTGCCCGCACCGCCGAGCGCAGCGCCTTGAAACTCAGCGCCGACAGCAGGATGGCGAGCAGCGGGTGGCTCTGGGCGACCATAGCCGGGCTGGGGGCGACCGCGACTCCGCGCTCGCTGGTGGGCGGTGGTAACGCCCGGGTCCCGCCCCGGGATCAGACCCCTCCCGCCGGCAGAGCGGAGCGGAGAGAGGAGGGAGCGGCGCATCTTGCATTAACCCCTGGGTTGCCTGTGCCGTGGAGGAGGGACCTCTCTACTGGACCCCCCTCCCTCACACCCCTCCCTCACCCCCACCCCAGCCTCCTGAACCCGCTCCCAACGGCGGCTCAAGTTTAACTCAATCGAAACATTCAGATTAGGATGTTTAAGAAGGAACTGCAGATGCTGGAAGATCGAAGGTGGACAAAATGCTGGAGAAACTCAGCGGGTGCAGCAGCATCTATGGAGCGAAGGAAATAGGCAACGTTTCGGGCCGAACCCCTTCTTCACATCAGATGAGGATGAAGCTTGTAACAAGTCAACCTTTCCCAATCTCACAGTGACACTCTGTCTCATCCTCTGACCCTAAACGCCACCCATTCATTCTCTTCGCAGACGCTGCCTGACCCGCTGAGTTACTCCAGCATTTTGTGTCTATCTTAGATACAGGATTCCTTCTTGCAAATTGTTGATACACTTTGGTAGCAGTTGTCCCCGGCCAGGCTCCTCCCGTGGAACCACACTGGTTACACCAGTTTAACTTGAAAATCTCCTATTTATTCCCGATGTCTAGTTTCTGGCTGTCGGCAAGGCCAGCAGCATAAACAAGGACGAGTCGCACCCCGGCCACTCCCGCGTCTCCTCTCCCATCAGGCAAGAGGTTCAGACAGGGCCGGGCTTAGGAGGTGCGGGGCCCAATTGGGAACAATTTTGTGAGCCCCATGTTCCCAGCCAAGGTCTGTAGATTCATAGAAATATAATTAAAGTCTATTATAGACTTTATATCTCTATGGTAGAATGGAAAGTAATCAAAATGTGCGCTTAAAAAGTGCCTGTGAGTTAATGGACCAAACAGATCTAAGCTACATCTATCTATCTATCTATCTATCTATCTATCTATCTATCTATCTATCTATCTATCTATCTATCTATCTATCTATCTATCTATCTATCTGTCTGTCTGTCTGTCTGTCTGTCTGTCTGTCTGTCTGTCTGTCTGTCTGTCTGTCTGTCTGTCTACCTACCCACCCACCCATCTATCTATCTATCTATCTATCTATCTATCTATCTGTCTGTCTGTCTGTCTGTCTGTCTGTCTGTCTGTCTGTCTGTCTGTCTGTCTATCTATCCTGCGCGGATACAGGCCCTTCGGCCAAACGAGTTTGTGCTGACCAACGATTCCCACACACTAATTCTACCCTACACACTAGGGACAGTTTACAGAAGCCAATTAACCTACAAGCCTGAACGTCTTTGGAGTTGTTGTTTGCCGTTGAGAAGCTTGCCCTGTTGATCAGTCACGTGAGCTACACACTCGCTCATTGATGAAGACTTGGTTCACCAGGAAACGGCCTAATTCTGCTCGTACACGTATGTACATGACCTGGAGCTCTGTGACTTATTGCAGCCTCAGTGCCCAACTACTCCTTCAGAACATGCAGTCTGGGGCTGCCCCACTCACTAGTCCAATCCTTCACCAGGGCTGGGAGTGAATGGGAACTTTGAGGGCAATGGCCGTGGATTTCCTGATACCCTGGTGAAGGATCGGACGGGAGAGTGGTGCAGCCCCAGACTGTGTGTTCTGTGGGAGAAACGGGGCACGGAGCTCCAGATCATGTTACATAGAAACATAGAAACATAGAAAGTAGGTGCGAGAGTAGACCACCAGGTCCGTCGAGCCCGCACCGCCATTCGCTCATGGCTGAACACTAAACAGACACACTTACCCACAAACAGTAGACACAAGACACAGAACACAAGACACTACCCTCCCCTTTATACCGCTATCACCCCTCTCCACCCCAAGAACCTCGTGATCTCCTGGGGGAGGCAAAAAACCGGATAAAAACCCAGGTCCAATTCGGGAAAAAAATCCGGGAAATTCCTCTCCGACCCCAATCCAGGCGATCGACACTTGTCCAGGAGATCACTCAGGTCTTACTATACTAACCATACCTAGGTCCATATCCCTGCCCTCTCCCCGTAGCCCCTTATCCCCTTGGCAGCTAAAAAACCATCTATTTTAGTCTTAAACATATTTAAAGTTTCTGCTTCCACTGCTCCCTGGGGCAGTGAATTCCATAAATTAACCACCCTCTGGGTGAAGAAGTTCTTCCTCATCTCAGTTTTAAAAGAGCCCCCCCTTATTCTGCAACTATGTCCTCTAGTTCTAGTTTCCCCGATCATTGGGAACATCCTCGGTGCATCCACCCGATCAAGGCCCCTCACGATCTCTCTCCTGCTCTACATGCTCATACGTGTAGGAGCAGAATTAGGCCATTCGGCCCATCAGGTCTACTCCGCCATTCAATCATGGCTGAGCTATCTCTCTCTCCTAACCCCATTCTCCTGACACCCGTACAAATCAAAAATCTATCTCTGCCTTAAAAAATACCCACTGACTTGGCCTCCACAGCCTTGTGTGGCAAGTAATCCCACAGATTCACCACCCTCTGATTAAAGACATTTCTCCTTTCCCTCTCAACCCCACTGGGGTATGGAGGAATGATGCAGCTGTGATCACACATGACCCGCTGGAATGGGGCGTGAATGTCAGCACTGGCAGTGTGGTCTCCATCCCACACGCGTGACCAATGTTCTGTCCTATACGTCAAACCGGCACGCTACAGAACCACAGGGCTGTGAACCCTTGACCCCAGCCTCCAGCGTGAACAAATCCCTCAGGATGAGGAATCCTCTCGTAAATTCAAACGACGTGCGCTCCTCTCCAGAGCATGTTTGAACAGGGGCACGGTGACACAGCGGGTAGAGCTGCTGCCTCAGTGCCAGAGTCCTGGGGTCGATGCTGACCTCAGGTGCTGTCTGTGTGGAGTTTGCACGTTCTCCCTGTGACCAGTAATTGTCCACTGTACATTGTCCCGAATGCATGGGTAAGTTGCAGAATGTGAGGTGAGGCGATAGGGTTGTGGGGAGAATAAAAAACTGAGACCAGGGTGGTGGTGGGGGTGGGGGTTCGGGCGATGAGGGTCCAGGTTTGTTTCCGTGCTGTGTCCCCCTCACCCCGTATCACCTGAAGCGGGGGAAGGTCCGTGTGCCACCTGGAGCCTAGAGCTGTCGCACGTCACCTGAGGTGGGCTGGTGTGTGTGGGGGTGTGTGTGGGGGTGTGTGTAGGGGTGTGTGTGGGGGTGTGTGTGAGGGTGTGTGTGGGGGTGTGTGTGGGGGTGGGGCTGAGAGGGGGCGGTAAGTGTTTACATCCGAGGTGACTGTACATGTATGATGAAGCCCTCATCCCTGGGGTCAGTGCCAGTAAACCCTGTCGTACACCACATCCCCTTCTGCTGGTGTCTGGTGCAACCGTGCTGTAAGGTCGGCGGGAGGTCACCGTCCAGGGGTTAGCGGGTGGTATGGGTTCAGGGGTCAGAAGGAGCTGAGGGTCCTGAGGTCAGAGGGAGACCAGGGGTCAGAGGGAGGGGCGGTCACTAGCAGATGTGGGCAGACTCTGGAGAATGTAACAAGATGCAGGGAACTCCCTCCAATGAACTCTTAGTTCAAGGAGGCTGGTGCCCCATCGACCTCACCCAGGTCAACGTCTGAACCTAGAATTTTACTTGGCCACGGGACGCGGAACGGACACGGGACATGGGAACGGACACGGGACATGGGAACGGATGGGGGACATGGGAACGGACACGGGACATGGGAACGGACACGGGACATGGGAACGGATGGGGGACATGGGAACGGACACGGGACATGGGGAACATACGGTCACGGGGGGGGGGGGGGGAACGTTTACAGGATAGGGGGATACTGGGTCAGTAAGTCAACAATGGGCAGAATGTTCCCAGCACTAGGTCCTGGTTCTGCATCAAATATAAAACATACCCGGGGTGCTGAGGAAACGTGAGACTATCAGAAATTACCTGGGAAAGGTCCAGCTTGTTAAAGTTTATTACATGTGTGCAGTAAACCACTGGTAGGCTGCAGTACCCGGGTATGTTGCATGTAACCTCCTGGGAGTTTCTGCGACACAAATATACATTCCCAAGTTTCCAGAATTCTGAAAATGTTAATATTAAACATTCAACCTGAACGAATACGCCACAGTCGTTACAGACTTCATAAAGAAATGTGTGGAGGACTGCATCCCTACAAAAATCTTCAGAGTGTTTTCCAATCAGAAGCCTTGGATGAACTTTGAGATCTGCACTCTTCTGAAGACCAGACACCGAGCATTCATGTCTGATGATACAGTGGTCTAAAAAAAGTCCAGATACGACCTTGGTAAGGCCATCAAAAAGGCCAAAAGGGACTTCTGCTCCAAGCTGGAGGATGAGACAGATGTTCGGCAGCTGTGGCGGGGCCTGAATGAATCACCTCCTACAAGGCGAAATCAGGAGGCAGCTCGAATGTCGGCGAAACATCGCTCCCTGACGAGCACAATGTGTTTTACGAACGCATTGATAGGGAGAATACTGATGTGCCTTCTCGAGCCCCCATTCGCTGGGATGGTATTTCAGTCACAGTCACAGAGGCCGACGTCAGAAAATCCTTCAGAGGGGTGAACCCTCGAAAAGCGCCTGGACCTGATGGTATACCCGGTCGTGTTCTAAAAACCTGTGCGGATCAACTGGCGGGAGTTTTTACGGACATTTTCAACCTCTCACTTCTGAGGTCTGTGGTTCCCACCTGCTTTAAAAGGGCATCAATTATACCGGTGCCCAAGAAGAGCAAGGTGACGTGCCTCAATGACTGTCGACCAGTGGCACTAACGCCGGTGGTGATGAAGTGCTTTGAGAAGTTGATCATGGCGCAAATCAACTCTTACCTCGACAAAAACCTGGACCCTCTGCAGTTTGCTTACCGCCACAACAGATACAATACAATACAATACAATACCTTTTATTTGTCATTTGAACCTCACATGAGGTTCAAACGAAATTTGGTTTCTGCAGCCATACAAAAAAAGAACAAAGACACACACCAACACAATTCAATTCACATAAACATCCATCAGTGAGTCCTCCTCACTGTGATGGAAGGCAAAACTTAAACATATCTCTCCCCTGCACTCCCCTCTCCCCCCCATGTCAGAGTCAAAGACAGAGTCAAAGACAGAGTCAAAGCCCCCGGCGGGCGATGTTAAATGTCCCGCAGCCATTAAAGCCACGCCGGGTGATGCAAGGCCACGCACCGGGTCTTGGTGTTGGAGCCCTGGCGGGCTCTTGGTGTTGGAGCCCCGGCGGGCACTCACAAAGTCCCGCGGCCATTCCAAGCCGCGCGGGGCGGTGATGTAAGGCCCCGCTCCAGGTAATCTTCAACCCCGCAACTCGGGCGGGAGAAGTCGCCGTTGCGGAAGCCCCGAAAAGCGGTCTCCCACCAGGGACCCGCGGGCTCCCGGTATTACTGTCCACAGACCTGCGGTAGGAGCTTCCGAATCTCCGGGTGTCGGGTTACAGCAGCGTCCACCACAGCTCCACCCGCTCCGGACTCGGCCAGCTCCGTGATGGTGAGTAAATTCGCAGCTCCGCGACTGGAGCCCCAGGTCATTCCTGTTGGAGGCCGCTCCACGTTGCAGCCCCAACGATAACGGAGACCCGACAAAGAAAAGGTCGGGTCTCCCGTGCAGGGGAAAGACCTTAAAGTTCCCCCACCCCACCCCACCACCACACACATACCCCGACAAAAAAAACATTAAAACTACATAGAAACAAGACAGAAAACAATAAAAAGACAGACGGACTGCAGAGGCCGCTGCTGACAAGAGTCGCGCCGCCCACAGGAGATGGATGCGATCTCGCTGGCCCTCCACTCCGCACTGGACCACTTGGACAACAAAAACTCATATGTCAGGCTGTTATTCATTGATTACAGCTCGGCATTTAATACAATCATCCCCTCCAAGCTGGTTACCAAGCTCTCAGATCTGGGTCTCTGCGCATCCCTCTGCAAATGGATCCTCGACTTCCTCATTCACAGACCACAGTCTGTCCGTATTGGTGGAAATGTGTCAGCCACGATAACAATCAGCACAGGAGCACCTCAAGGCTGTGTGCCCAGCCCCCTGCTGTACTCACTCTATACTCATGATTGCGTAGCCGGTCATAGTGCGAACTCCATCATCAAGTTCGCTGACGATACCACTGTTGTGGGACGTATCACTGATGTCAGAGTATAGAAGAAAGATCGGCCGACTGACCATATGGTGCCAGCACAATAACCTGGCCCTCAACACCAGCAAAACTAAGGAACTGATTGTGGACTTTGGAAGGAGTAGGATGGAGACCCACAGTCCCGTTTATATCAACGGGTCGATGGTGGAGAAGGTCAAGAGCTGGGCGTGCATATCTCTGAAGATCTCTCCTGGTCCCAGAACACTGATGCAATTATAAAGAAAGCACATCAGCGCTTCTACTTCCTGAGAAGATTACGGAGAGTCGGATTGTCAAGGAGGACTCTCTCTAACTTCTACAGGTGCACAGTAGAGAGCATGCTGACCGGTTGCATCGTGGCTTGGTTCGGCAACTTGAGTGCCCAGGAGCGGAAAAGTCTACAAAAAGTAGTAAACACTGCCCAGTCCATCATCGGCTCTGATCTCCCTACCATCGAGGGGATCTATCACAGTCGCTGCCTCAAAAAGGCTGGCAGCATCATGAAGGACCCACACCATCCTGGCCACATACTCATCTTCCCGCTACCTTCAGGTAGAAGGTACAGAAGCCTGAAGACTGCAACTTTCAGGAATAGGTACTTCCCCACAGCCATCAGGCTATTAAACTCAAATGAAACAAAACTCTGAACATTAATAGACCTTTATCTGTTTCTTTGCAACTTATCTGTTTATTTATTCATGTGTGTATATATTTATATAATGGTATATGGACACACTGAACTGTTCTGTATTCATGCCTACTATATTCTGTTGTGCTGAAGCAAAGTAAGAATTTCATTGTCCTATCTGGGACACATGACAATAAACTCTCTTGAATCATTAAATAATGTTAATTCTGTAGGCATTTACTGACCTCTGTATGCTCTGCTGGTAGGACAGCTCGGTGGTGCAGCGGGTAGAGCTGCTGCCTCACAGCGCCAGAGACCCAGGTTCCATCCTGACTACAGATGTTGTCTGTACGGAGTTTGTACGTTCTCCCTGTGACCTGCGTGGGTTTTCTCCGGGTGCTCCCGTTTCCTCCCACACTCCAATGATGTGCAGGTTTGTAGATTAATTTATAAATTGTCCTTAGTGTGTGTAGGACAGTGCTAATGTACGGGGTGATCGTTGGTCAGTGCAGACACAGTGGGCTGAAAGGCCTGTTTCTACACTGTATCTCTAAACTAAACACTTTCTATTCCTCATGGGTAGATAGAGGTTAGGACCAGTAAGTCTCAATGGAAGGATGGGCAGGGAGAAGTGAAGGAACATGGTGACATTGAAGGGCTGAAGTGTGTTTATTCAAATGCAAGGAGTATTGTGGAGAAGGCAGATGAGCTTAGATCCTGGATCGGTGCTGGGAATATGGTGTTGTGGCCATTGTGGAAACATGGGTGTGGGAGGGACAGGACTGGCAGCTCAATGTCCTGGGATGTCAATGTTTCAGACGGGATCATAGAAACATAGAAAATAGCAGGAGTAGGCCATTCGGCCCTTTGAGCCAGCACCACTAGTCATTATGATCATGGCTGATCATCCAGAATCAATAACCCATTCCGGCTTTTTCTCCATATCTCTTGATTCCCTTAGCCCGAAGAGCTAAATCTAACTCTCTCTTGAAAACATCAAGTGAATTGGCCTCCACTGCCTTCTGTGGCAGAGAATTCCAGATTCACAACTCTCTGGGTGAAAAGGTTTTTTCTCATCTCAGTCCTAAATGGCCGACCCCTTATTCTTAAACTGTGACCCCCCTTGTTCTGGACTCCCCCAACATCGAAAACATTTTTTCCTGCATCTAGCCTGTCCATCCCTTAAGAATTTTAAATATTTCTATAAGATACCCTCTCATCCTTCTAAATTCTGGTGAATACAAGCCCAGTCGATCCATTCTTTCACCATATGTCATCGCGGGAATTGACCTGGTGAACCTACGCTGCACTCCCTCAATAGCAATAATGTCCTTCCTCAAATTAGGAGACCAAAACTGCACACAATACTCCAGGTGCGGTCTCACCAGGGCCCTGTACAACTGCAGTAGGACCTCCTTGCTTCTAAATTCAAATCCTCTTGCTATGAAGGTCAACATGCCATTGGCTTTCTTCACTGCCTGCTGTCTGCAGATGGAGAGGGAGGGTAAAGAGGTGGAGGAGTTACACTACTGATCAGGGAGACTATCATGGCAGCACTCAGAGAGGACAGACTGGAGGGTTCATCCACTGAGGTGGTGTGGGTTGAGCTTAGAAATAAGAAAGGTGCAAGGACTCTAATGGGATTGTACTCTAGACTCCAATAGCAAGTAGGAGACAGAGGAACAGATATGTAGACAGATTACCAAAAGATTCCAAAGCAACAGTGTGCCTTTTTGGTGACTTTAACATCCTCAGTATTGACTGGGACTTGCTCAGTGCCAAAGGCATAGGCAAGGCAGAACCCAAGAGGGTTTCTTGAAACAGTATGTGGATAGTCCAGCCCAAAGATCCTATAGCGGAGCGATCTTTGGCCCAACCCTAGAAGGGAACATACTGGACCTTGTGTTGGGAAATGAGCCTGGACACGTGACTGGTGCTACAGTGGAAGAGCATTTTGGGACCACAAGTTCATAAGTTTGAAGATTGTTTTGAATAGGGAGAATGCTGGAACTTGTGGGTAGGTACTAAACTGGAGCAGTTGTTATTGGGTGAGTCTACATCTGACTCGTGGAGTTGTTTAAAGGCCAGTTGATCGAAGTTCAGAACCAGTGTGTTCCAATAATGAGGGATAAGGATGGCAATGTAAGGGAACCTCGGATGATCAAAGAGATTATATATTTGGTCAAAAATAAAAAGGCTGCACATGCAAGGCTTGAGGACGGAACCATACAGGGATCGGACAGTTCAGTGTTGGTACCACTATTATTGTCCGCTGAGTTACTTCAACATTTTGTGTCTATCTTTAGTTTAAATCAGCATCTTCCGTTCCTTCCTGCTATTTGTCTGACACAACATGCTGGTCATGGAGAAGGTTTGTGTGGGGTGTGCTGAGAACCTCACGTCTGTACCTCAGGACCCTCCCTCAAACCCACCAGGCACTTCCTGCCCCACCTGTCACCAGGTGACACAACGGTAGAGTTGCTGCCACACACCGCTAGAGACCCGGGTTCCATCCTGACTACGGGTGCTGTCTGTACGGAGTTTGTACATTCTCCCCATGACCGTGTGGGTTTTCTCCGGGTGCTCCGGTTTCCGCCCACACTCCAAAGACGTACAGGTTTGTAGGTTAATTGGCATTGTTTGATTGTAAATTGTCCCTAGTGTGTGTAGGATAGTGTTAGTGTGCGGGGATCGCTGGTCGGAGCGGACTCGGTGGGCCGAAGGACCTGTTTCCGCGGTATATCTCTAAAGACTAAAAAGTGTGCCACTCCCCTTCAGCCACAGAGAATGCTCATTGATGTCACCAGCACCTGAGCAGGGAGCCAGCTGATCATTGTAATGGAAGCAAAGCTTGCAAGGAAGGCACAGGTCTGCCAACAGTTGGCAATCTAATCCTCACTCCCTCACCTGTCAATGGCCACGTGTGGGAGGTTGCAGTATCCAGTGTCAGTCACAGGGTGGCGCTCTAGGTCAACATTTAATCCAGCGAAGGTTGAAGATAAAAAGTGGCAGCAAGGAACTGCAAGTGCTGGTTTATGAAAGACGGAGTGCTGGAGTAACTCAGCGGGTCAGGCAGCATCTGTGGAGAACATGGATAGGTGACGTTTCACAGAGTGCTGGAGTAACTCAGCGGGTCAGGCAGCATCTGTGGAGAACAGGGATAGGTGACGTTTCACAGAGTGCTGGAGTAACTCAGCGGGTCAGGCAAGAGAATGTGGTTAAGAGGGAGAGATAGATCAGCCATGATTGATGAGCCGAATGGCCTAATTCTATTCCTATCGCTCATGAACGTGACAGCAGGGGCAGGCAGAAACAATGGGTCGGCCAGGGCGGTCCTGTTTGTGGACTTTAGGATGGACGTAGAGGACTGCAGGGCTGGGGAATGATGGCCGGAGGTGATGAGATCAGAAACAGTCTAGGAGATGGTGGTCTGGTGTTTGACTGTGGGGTGATGGTCAGGGGGTGGGTATGAGGTGTCCGAGAGCTGGTGCCTGGCTCCAGTGCGGTCGAGGTCAGTCACCAGACTACAGTGGCAAGTGTTGGCGTAGCTCAGGGTGGGTCAGGGTCACTGTTCCTCCAGCACTTTGTGTTGTGCTCAGGGTTCCAGCAACTACAATCGCTGGTCAATATTTAACCTCCTCCCTACCTACACTAACAGGGAGCAGAGCAAACAGTCAGAGATTACATCCCTGGATGTGATTGGTGAAGCTCGGGGTAGTGTTGTGAAAGGTAATACAGCCCTGTGACTTAGCTACAGTTCTACACAAAGAGACTTTCACACACAATATCGTGATTGGAATGTGCAGATTCCCTGCATTAGCTCCAGGCTGAATCACTCTCCCATTCACCTTCAGACTGAAAGTGTTTTTGTTGATGAGCAGCGCTTGGCCAATGCTCAAATGTGGACCTCACTGACACAAGCCCATTGCTGGCACATTCTCTTCACAAGTTCCAGGTAGTGAACAAAACACAATGCTAGAGGAACTCAGTGGGTCGGGCATCATCTGTGGAAGGAGGTAGACAGGCAACATTTCTACCTGTGTCTACCTGTGTAGACAGGGTAACGTCCACAACCATAGTCAGAACTTCATCTGATTTTCAGTTCACAAGTTATAGGAGTAGAATTAGGACATTCGACCCATCAAGTCTACTCCGTCATTCAATCAAGGCTGTTCTCTGCCTCCTAACCCCATTTTCCTGCCTTCTCCCCATAACCCTTGACACCCGTTCTAATCAAGCATTTGTCTATCTCTGCCTTAAAAATATCTACTGATTTGGCCTCCACAGCCCTCTGTGGCAATGAGTTCCACAGATTAACAACCCTCTCACTGAAGAAGTTCCACCTCACCTCCTTTCTAAAAGAACGTCCTTTAATTCTGAGACTATGACCTAGACTCTCCTGCCAGTGGAAACATCCTTTCCACTTTATCCAGGCCTTTCATCATTCTATAAGTTTCAATGAGGTCACCCCTCAACCTTCTAAACTCCAGCGAGTACAGGCCCAGTGCTCATCATATGCTAACCCACTCATTCCTGGAATCTTTCTTGTAAACCTCCTCTGGACCCTCTCCAGAGCCAGCACATCCTTCCTCAGATATGGGGCCCAATTTTGCTCACAGTACTACAAATGTGGCCTGACCAGTGCCTTAAAGAGTCTAAGCATTACATCCCTGCTTTTGTATTCCAGTTTTCTTGATATAAATGCCAGCATTGAATTTGCCTTCCTTACTACCGATTCGACTTGCAAATTAACTTTTTGAGAGTCCTGCACCAGCCTCCCAAGTTCTCGTCCAATTAGCAAATCAGTCTCCTCCCGTCCAATCAGCCTCTGTCTCCAAGGGCATTGTGTCCAATCACATACTGCGCTGGTCACTCGATGGCCAATCAGCCACAGTCTCCGAGGGGTGTTGTGATCAATCACTGACCTGCTTCCCTCACCGAAGTAGACAATGGCTGCAGCCAACACAGAGAGAGAGAGAGAGAGATGCAAGAAAGTACAATAAACTGTATTACAAATACCCATAAACAAGTTATGGATTCTTGTACTCTTACATGGGTATGACCGCACAAACCCCCCCCCCCCCCTCCTTCCTAACCTCAGCCTCACGGACCTTAGCGCACCCATTTCCATCACTGCTGATGGGATTTGTGTACCAGCGACATTTATAGACTGGATGGGAGGAATGGCCAATGCCACATCTACTGGGACATGTGGACCTGCTGCTGCCTGTGGTAAACTATGCCTGCACATTGATCACCTCCTGCCCTGCCCTACAATTGATCACTACCTACCCGTACAATCGAGCTATGATGGAGGCGGGGCATTGTAGTTTGATGTGGCCTTTTGTTAGATTCCTTACACATTATGAAAGCATGATTTCAATTATTCTGCCATCCCATTTTCAAATGACTTCAGGAAAAGAGCATTTACATTTTAATCTTAGAAGACACATAAATTCATATTAAGATAATGGCAGGTTGTACATTACAAATGTTCAGCAGGTTGTTGTGAATAATATTTAACACTTTCTTCAGATTAAGCATAAATTAATAACATTAACAATCGGACCATATAAATCATAGACGTGGAAAATTCTCTCCGTTTCAATCTCTTTGCAGTTCGTGCAGCTTCGGCCCTGGGGAACTGATTGGCCATGCCCAAACTGGAGTATTTAAGAAGGAACTGCAGATGCTGGAAAATCGAAGGTAGACAAAAGTGCTGGAGAAACTCAGCGGGTGCAGCAGCATCTATGGAGCGAAGGAAGTAGGCAACGTTTCGGGCCGAAACCCTTCTTCAGACTTCAAAGGTTCAAAGGTTCAAAGGTTGATTTATTGTCACATACACCTAGATGTAGTGAAATTCCTTTTGCCAATGCAGCACATAAGAAAGAATACAAACATAACAATAATAAATAGCTTTAACATAAAAACATCCCCCCACAATGGTTCCCATTATGGGGGAAGGCACAAAGTCCAGTCCCATCCCCAATGTCCACCCATAGTCGGGCCTATTGAGGCCTCCACAGTTGCCTCTACGGAGGCCCGATGTTCCAGGCCGTCCTCGCCGGGTGATGATGTTCCGGGGTTGGGAGAGTCCTCTCAGCGGCTTGGGAACCCTGGAACGGCCGCCTCCCTACTCGAGACCGTGGCTTCTGGAGCCGACAAGGCCGCGCCGAATGGAGCTCAACTGGCGATCTCGTTGCGAGATCCCAGGCTCCCGATGGAAAGTTCAGCGCCGCCGCCCGCAGCTCCGCGATGTTTTTAATGCCGGTCCCAGCTCACCGGAGTTCCAGCGCGGCGTCCCAGGCAAGGCACCGCCCGCCCCGCAATGGCGCTCCAGCGCTGCACCGCCGTCCTCAGACCCCCAGCTCCGCCGCCGCCGATGCCAGCGCCGCCGCCGCCGCCGATGCCGAGGCTCCGGGCGGTCCCCTCGATCCTCGGACCCGCAGCTCCGCCGCTGCCGATGCCGATGCCGAGGCTCCGGGCGGTCCCCTCAGGAAATGCCGCTCCAGGCCCGCTGGTAGGCCGCGAGGACGGGTCGAAAGTGCAGCCCGGAGAAAAGCTGCATCTCCGACCAGGTAGGGACCCTGAAAATTAGTTTCCCCCGTCCCCCCCCCCTCCCCACACATAAAGCTAGAACTCCTTAAAAACAAAACACTAAACTAACTAAAATTAAGAAAAAATAAATGAAAAACAGACAGCTGCAGGCTAGGCAGCCATACTCCCTACAGGTCGGCGCCAACTGAAGAGTAGATGTCCACTCTGTATTGAGAAAATCCCCTCCCCCTCCCATTCCTACATTGGCTTCTCTGTCCTGGGCCTCCACCATTGTCAGAGTGAGGTCAAACCCAAATTGGAGGAACACCACCTCATATTTCACTTGGGCAGCTCACACCCCAGCGGTATGAACATTGACTTCTCTAACTTCAAGTAGCCCTTGCTTTCCTTCTCTCTCCATCCCAAGTACTAGTTTCAAAGTCGCCTTGTTGAGTCTCATTGTCTGTAACCCGTCTGTAACAATGGCCTGTTTCTTTTATCATCGTTACTTTTATGCATATCTTTCATTCATTTATTCTTCATCTCTCTACATCACCATCTATATCTCTTTCTTCCCTTTCCCCTGACTCTAGTCTGTAGAAGGGTCTGCACCCGAAACGTCACCTATTCCTTCTCTGCAGAGATGCTGCCTGTCCCGTTGAGTTACTCCAGCTTTGTGTGTTTATGTTCTGTATTGGGAAAGGAGTTTGTTGGCTCTTTGTCATTTTACCAGCGTGTACATAAATAACACATTGATGCCTGCGCTGCTGGAGATCTGAGCTTGGAACCTGCATAGTGTTCAGTGATAAGATCTCAGAGCGCGTGCGTTTGAAGTCTCACCAACTGCCTTAATGAAGGAGATTAAAGATTCAAGGTAAAGGGGCTTGTACTGGCAATCTACTGCTATGTTTATTGTCGGCATTATAATATCATGGACTCATTTCAAACACTTGATGGTTATCAGTGACTGAAGTAGAGTTCATTCATCTATGGGCCGAGGGGCATCATGGTTCAGTTTAGTCTCTAGTCACGTGTAGCGAGGTACAGCATCGACACTGGGCACTGGCTATCACTGACTGGGAGAGGAGGGGCAGCCAGTCTGGGGTGGAGATGTCACCAGGTCTCCATCACTGTCCACGTCACACTGAGCCAGCTCTGCGTGTGTGTAAGTCAAAGTCAAAGTATCCTTTATTGTCATTCAGACCTTTCAGTCTGAACGAAATTGTGAACCTTGCAGTCATAACATAGAATAAAATAACAAAACAAACAATAAACACAAATTAACATCCACCACAGTGAGTCTACCAGGCACCTCCTCACTGTGATGGAGGCAAAAGTCTTAAAGTCCTTGTCTCTTCCCTCCTTGTTCTCCCTCTGCGTTGAGGCGATCCAGGCTTTCGATGTTGGGCCCCCACCGGGCGATGGTAATCAGTCCCGCGGCCGAATCCGAGCTCCGTGAACGGGCTGGTTCAAACTCTGCGGCCCGGGGCGGTCGAAGCTGCCGCCCTCCAGTCCAATGGACGAAGCTGTTGTTGCAGGAACTCCGGAGAACCGGTCACCAACCTGGGACCTGCGAGCTCCCGACGATGTCGTCCACTGGGCCTGCGGCAGAGTCCACTGGGACCACGGCCGAAGCCTCCGAGGCTCCGAAGTCGGGTCGCCACCACAGCCCCGAAGTCGGCCAGCCCCGCGTTGGTGAGTCCTGGCTCTGCCTCAGGAGCCTCGAGGTCGGTCCCAGTTGGAGGCCGCCAGCCCCGCGATTAGGCCTCAGCGCAGACGGAGACGGAGACGGGGGATACGGCAAGAAAAGGTCGAATCCCCCCCCGAAGGAAGAGACTAAAAACAAGTTTCTCCCACCCCCCACACGTACACAACTAAAATAAACTGACATAAAACAAACAACAGGACAAAAGACAAACGGACTGCAGGCGAGTCGCAGCTGCAGGGCAGCGCCGCCACTTCCGGACACTGTAGCGGGCACTGCTGGAGAACGGGGGGGGGGGGGAGGGTTCAGACCTCCCTGTGTCCCTCTGGTTTTAGATTAAATTCCTAGCCAGGGGGTTATCTGGACCCAGGGAGATGTTGTGTCACCTTCCCCTCTGCTAACATTGAACCAATCTACATTTCCTTGACCATCGTCTGCTTTGATCTGTCTTTTTCACACCTTACCCTTCCACATCTCTAGTTTTCCTTCCCCCTGACTCGACCCGAAACATCACCTATTCCTTTTAGTTTAATTCAGAGATACAGTGTGGAAACAGACCCTTCGGCCCACCGAGTCCGAACCGACCAGCGATCCCCGCACACTAACGCTATCCTACACACTCTAGGGACAATTTATATTTATACCAAACCAATTAACCAACAAACCTGTACGTCTTTGGAGTGTGGGAGGAAACTGGAGATCTTGGAGAAAACCCACGCAGGTCACGGGGAGAACGTGCAAACTCCGTACAGACAGCACCCGTAGTCAGGATTGTCTCCGGAGATGCCGCTTGACCCACTGAGTTATGTCTCTCGAGAGCAGAGTGTGAGGAGGGAGGGTGAGGGCATCATTCAGCTCAGTCTTCAGGCCGGTCCCTCTTGTTCCCCTCACGCACACGTCCTAAAGCAGAGGTGGGTTTTACCAGCCTGTTGTTCTTTGTCACTGATGTTGACTGGACTTTAGTGGGTGCCCTACACAGGCACTGACCATGTCCTCATGTGTAGGAAGGAACTGCAGATGCTGGTTTACTGAAGATAGGCACAACATGCTGGAGTAACTCAGTGGGTCAGGCATTAGTCCAGCGATGCTGCCTGACCCGTTGAGTTACTCCAGCATTTTGTGTCTACCTTTGGTCATGTCCAGATACCTGAGTCACCTGTGGGACTCGGTGAGGGAGGGACTGCTCTTTCCAGGGGCTGGGAGATGAGGGGGCAGGTACCTGATTGTCCATAACATCCTGCAACTTTTACCACTGATTATCCTCAGTATACATTCATAATTTCATAAATAACAGGAGCAGAATTAGGCCATTCGGCCCATCAAGTTTACTCCACCATTCAATCATGGCTGACCTACCTCTCCCTCCTAACCCCGTTCTCCTGCCTGCTCCCCATAACTTCTGACGCCCGTATTAATCAAGAATCAATCTCTGCCTTAAATATACCCACTGACTTGGCCTCCACAGCCGTCCATGGCAAAGAATTCCACAGATTCACCACCTTTGGACTAAATAAATTCTTCCTCATCTCCATCATAAAAGAACTTCCTTTAATTCAGAGGCTGTGACCTCTAGACCTAGACTCTCCCATTAGTGGAAACATGATAAGGGAATAACCAGCAAAGTCCGATCAAGGATAGTCCGAGGGTCACCAATGAGGTAGATAGTAGTTCAGGACCGCTCTCTGGTTGTGGTAGGATGGTTCAGTTGCCTGATAACAGCCGGGAAGAAACTGTCCCTGAATCTGGAGGTGTGCGTTTTCACACTTCTGTACCTCTTGCCCGATGGGAGAGGGGAGAAGAGGGAGTGGCCGGGGTGAGACTGGTCCTTGATGATGCTGCTGGCCTTGCCGAGGCAGCGTGAGTTGTAGATGGAGTCGATGGAAGGGAGGTTGGTTTGTGTGATGGTCTGGGCTGCGTCCACAACTCTTTGTAAGGGGGTCTGCAGAGTCTACCTGTCAGCGAGCCCCCATTGTCCGGGGTAACCCCAGTCCCGTCCGCCTGTCCGCTCATGTTACGGGGAACCACAGCAATGATGCGCAGATTTAACACAGTAATTTAAGCCCAGGTGTGTCTCAGCCTCGATGTCCAGATGTGACACAACCTGGAATATAATTGAACCTATGATTATTGAGGTTATTGACGGCCATGTGTACACCAGGTACACCAGGTACACGACACACCTGGTGCCCCAGGCAGCTCACTGGAACATTCAGCAAGAATTACATTACAAAGCCTCATTTACAACCTTCATTTTTCACTCAAACACAAAGGTTGGTTTATAAAACCAGAAGACTGTAATGAATCCACATTGGGTTTCAGGAGCACTGCAGCAGAGTTATTAGTGCTATGTTTGCTATTTGTGAACAGTAGAATATCTCATGTCATCATCACCAGTCCTGTCCACACTGACCCCTCGTTACCAGATGGTGAAAGAGAGGAGAAGATGCAATGGTTCCAGGATGTACGACTTGTAACCTGTCAACCAATGTTGAAGATAGACACAAAGTGCTGGAGTAACTCAGCGGGACAGGCAGCATCTCTGGAGAGAAGGAATGGGTGACGTTTTGGGTCGAGACCCTTCTTCAATCTGAGGGTCTGAAGAAGGGTCTCGACCCAAAACATCATCCAAAACATTGAATATGGATGTTATCACCCACCCCCCCCCCCCCCCCCCCCCGGGTCTCTGGCACTGTGAGGCAGCAACTCTACCGATGCACCACCGTGCCACCCTAAGGAGGAAGTTTGTAGGAATATGGGCCAAACGCGGGCAAATGGGACTAGCTTAGATGGGGCATCTTGGTTGGCATGGGCAAGTGGGGCCGAAGGGCCTGTTTCCATGCTGTTAGAATCTATGACTATGACTAAAGACTACAAATGGAAAACAATTTTCATTGCAATTAAATTTTTAAGTGCCTTTCCAATAAGTCGTTACATTCATGGTCACTGCAGTATGTTGGAATATTTTCTGTAAATTGAATTTTCTACTTATAATGTGCATTATGAATTGGTCTGAGCAAAAACCATTTGCAAGATTAGTGTTGGTATTAGCATCTCATCAAGTACCTGGAGAACATTTCATAGCCAATGCATTATCCTTGCAAACATCGAGTCCATTGTGTAGATAAACATGACGAGTAACCTGCGCAGTTTCCATCAATAACGAATCAATGATCCAATGTTTGGTGTCAGGGGTTACGGGGAGAAGGCAGGAGAATGGGGTTAGGAGGGAGAGATAGATCAGCCACGATCGCATGGTGGAGTAGACTTGATGGGCCGAATGTCCTAATTCTGTTCCTGTCACTGATGACCTGATGTTCTTGTGAAGGAGAAACGTTGAGCAGATCATTCTGCCCTCCAGTCACGGTGCTAAGCGATCCTTACACTCGCCTCAGCTGTTGGTGCCTTAACCTAATGTGGAGGAAGGAACTGCAGATGCTGGCTTAAACCGAAGATAGATACAAAAAGCTGGAGTAACTCAGCGGGACAGGCAGCATCTCCAGAGAAAAGGAATGGGTGACGTTTCGGGTCGAGGCCCTTCTTCAGAGTGAGAGTCAGGAAAGAGGGGGACGAGAGACATAGACGGTACGTAGAACAAATGAATGTAAGATATGGGTGGCACGGTGGCGCAGCGGTAGAGTTGCTGCCTTACAGCGCTTTTAGTGCTAGAGACTCAGGTTCGATCCTGACTACGGGTGCTGCCTGTATGGAGTTTGTACGTTCTCCCTGTGATCGCGTGGCTTTTCTCCGAGATCTTTGGTTGCTTCCCACACTCCAAAAATGTGCCGGTTTGTAGGTTAATTGGCTTTGTGTAAATGTAAATTGGGCCTAGTGTGTGTAGGAGAGTGTTAGTGTTTGGGGTTGCTGGTCGGTGCGATCTCGGTGGGACGAAGGGTCTGTTTCCGTGCTGTATCTCTAAATACAGTATGTAACACTGATCAAGGAAAGGTGGAGCCCACAATGGTCCATTGTTGGCTGTGGGGTAGATGATAACGAGTTACACAGACAGTGAAACTCAACACGACGACAGTGAAACTAGTATGACGACTATGGTGGGGGAGGGTCGGAGAGAGAGGGTTGCTGGGGTTGGCTGTGATAGTGAGTCTGGGAGGTGGTAGAGTCAGGGAGTGGGGGGAATCACAGAGGGGGTGCAGCAAGAGAGGGTGCAGAACTCTCGCTTTAGAGAGGAGGGGCATCTCACCAGAGACGGTGCCAGTGCAGTGTGGGAACTGCTCTGTATCTGCAGCCATGTCCTTTGCCCAGACTCGGGGGTACACTGTGGTCTGACCAGTGGGCAGAGGCAAGCATGGAACCTTCTGTTGCCCTGGGACACCCACCACACACCAATCCCTGCTGTGCAGACTGAGGTTTGTGGATCTACAGCAGCTTGTTGCGCTGGCACTTGCAGTGATGTCTTGCACACTTTATGCTACACAGGTGTCCATGTAAAACACCTCTCACTGTGCAGGAACCTCCTGCCCAAGTGTGCCGTTTGATAGCACAACACATGACCAAGTAAATAAATACAGTACGCTCATTCAAGGGCGGTGGGCTGGGTTAATTGGACATTACATTTTGTTTTCCAAAAATAAACAGGCAGCATCTCTGGGGAGAAGGAATGGGTGACGTTTTGGGTGGAGACCCATCTTATAGCGGTGGTGTTTGGTAACTACCCTTGTACCAAGCACCCTTGCTCCTCATCTATGTGGTCACTGAATTGTCCATTGACCTGCCCACCTCTAGTTGTCTTTGAGTCGGTGAGGGTGAGCTGCCCGGGGTGCGGAGACGCCCACAGTGGTGTTGAGGAGTGAGCTCCAGAATTCGCCCAGCGACGGCGAAGGAACGGAGATAGATTTCCCAGTCAGAATGGCAGATGGCTGGATGGGGGGGTGATCAGAAACGGAGAGGCAACTTGGTTAGCATGGATGAATTGGGCTGAATGGCCTGTTTATGCAGAAACAAAGAATGCAGACAGGGATTGCTGGTTTATACCGAAGATAGACCACAAAGTGCTGGAGTAACTCAGCGGGTCAGGCAGCATCTGTGGAGAACATGGATAGGTGACGTTTTGGGTTGTGATCTTTCTTCAGACTGTCCAACTGAAGAAGCCAGAGATAGCTTCTTCGGTTATCTTTGTCCAGTTTCTGTGCTCTAGTACTCTAATGACTATCATAAAGGACACAGGTTTAAGCTTAGAGGGGAAAGTTTAACAGAGATTGACAAGGCTGTACTTTACAGAAGGCAGTGGGTGCGTGGAACGTGCTGCAAGGAGAGGTGGTGGGGCAGGTACGACTAACATTTGAGGCATTTGGTCAGATACATGAGGGACAATGCAGACGGAATGGAAGGATATCGACACATGCGGACAGTTTAAATTGGCATTGTGGTCAGCACAGATGCTGTGGGCCGAAGGGCCTGCCCTGTGCTGTATATTCTGCGTGGTACTGTCCGCCGGCTGATGGTGACTTTAGCTGGAGTCACGTGTCGAGCTGCGTCAGGCACTGACAATGATGATTGAAGTCACGACTACTGTGTGGTGACAGGACGCTGTCTCAATGATGACTTAAAAAGTGGGGTTACATTAGCTACCCTCCAATCCTCAGGAACTACTCCAGAATCTAAAGAGTTTTGAAAAATTATCACTAATGCATCCACTATTTCTTAAGGAAGTAGCCGCAGAAATAGTGGATGCATTAGTAATAGTTTATCAAAACTCTTTAGATTCTGGAGTAGTTCCTGAGGATTGGAGGGTAGCTAACGTAACCCCACTTTTTAAAAAGGGAGGGAGAGAGAAAACGGGGAATTACAGACCAGTTAGTCTAACATCGGTAGTGGGTAAACTGCTAGAGTCAATTATTAAAGATGAGATAGCAGCACATTTGGAAAGTGGTGAAATCATTGGACAAAGTCAGCATGGATTTATGAAAGGTAAATCATGTCTGACGAATCTTATAGAATTTTTCGAGGATGTAACTAGTAGAGTGGATAAGGGAGAACCAGTGGATGTGTTATATCTGGACTTTCAGAAGGCTTTCGACAAGGTCCCACATAAGAGATTAGTATACAAACTTAAAGCACATGGTATTGGGGGTTCAGTATTGATGTGGATAGAGAACTGGTGGCAGACAGGATGCAAAGAGTAGGAGTAAACGGGTCCTTTTCAGAATGGCAGGCAGTGACTAGTGGGGTACCGCAAGGCTCAGTGCTGGGACCCCAGCTATTTACAATATATATTAATGATCTGGATGAGGGAATTGAATGCAACATCTCCAAGTTTGCGGGATGACACGAAGCTGGGGAGCAGTGTTAGCTGTGAGGAGGATGCTAGGAGGCTGCAAGGTGACTTGGATAGGTTGGGTGAGTGGGCAAATGCATGGCAGATGCAGTATAATGTGGATAAATGTGAGGTTATCCACTTTGGTGGCAAAAACAGGAAAGTAGACTATTATCTGAATGGTGGCCGATTAGGAAAAGGGGAGATGCAACGAGACCTGGGTGTCATGGTACACCAGTCATTGAAAGTAGGCATGCAGGTGCAGCAGGCAGTGAAGAAAGCAAATGGTATGTTAGCATTCATAGCAAAAGGATTTGAGTATAAGAGCAGGGAGGTTCTACTGCAGTTGTACAGGGTCTTGGTGAGACCACACCTGGAGTATTGCGTACAGTTTTGGTCTCCTAATCTGAGGAAAGACATTCTTGCCATAGAGGGAGTACAGAGAAGGTTCACCAGACTGATTCCTGGGATGGCAGGACTTTCATATGAAGAAAGACTGGATAGACTCGGCTTGTACTCACTAGAATTTAGAAAATTGAGGGGGGATCTTATAGAAACTTACAAAATTCTTAAGGGGTTGACCAGGCTAGATGCAGGAAGATTATTTCCGATGTTGGGGAAGTCCAGAACAAAGGGTCACAGCTTAAGGATAAAGGGGAAATCCTTTAGGACCGAGATGAGAAAAACATTTTTTACACAGAGAGTGGTGAATCTGTGGAATTCTCTGCCACAGAAGGTAGTTGAGGCCAGTTCATTGGCTATATTTAAGAGGGAGTTAGATGTGGCCCTTGTGGCTAAAGGGATCAGGGGGTATGGAGAGAAGGCAGGTACGGGATACTGAGTTAGATGATCAGCCATGATCATATTGAATGGCGGTGCAGGCTCGAAGGGCCGAATGGCCTACTCCTGCACCTATTTTCTATGTTTCTATGACCACAACAGCACGGGGCCACAAGAGCAGATGCAGGACATTGACCAGTAATCAGACCAATATGAATCAGTGTAAAACACAGTCTTTTGTTCTGTTGCATTGTGAGATCTTGCATGACTGGAGGAAATGGAGGATTATTGATTGGACACATTGATTTGGCGATGATGTGACATTCGGAAACATGAAAGCACTCTTGTCTGATCACGTAGGGCTGCACACACACAAAGTGATCAGATTCCAGTCAGGCAAAAATAGTCTCAGCAGCCCCCACAATGCCAGAGACAACAGCAGCATTTAACACTTTCTTCTCCCCTCCTTTGTTCCGATTGATTGCATTTGAGCTAAGATATTTTGATGCGTTTAAGTGTTGGTTTTCTCTGGCGCGTCTACCTGTTTGAGAAGCCGGTGCTGGAGGTGCGAGGATGTTCCAGTCTCCATAAGCTGTTCCCACTGACCAGAGGCGGTGGTCTGGTGGTCAGGTCACTGCCCCTTCCAACTCTCTGTGCTCAGGCTGTTCCTGACCTCTCACCTGGAATGTCCAGTCACCTCTCAACCCACACTTCTCCCTGCTAATATTGCAGCAAACCTACCTGGGATCACCTAGACCAGCACACACCTGAACCTTCTTTACCCAGCTAAAGCTCTGAGGTACCATCCAGCACACACCTTGAACACGAAGTACAGACCCAGCACATCGAGCACAGACCTTGCACAGATCCTGAACAGCCAGCACACACCTAAATCCTCCTCACCAGGTAAACCCCTGGGCACCCATCCAGTACAGTCCCTGAACATGGCGCACACACCCAGCACCTTCCTCAGGTAGACACAAAATGCTGGAGTAAATCAGCGAGACTGGCAGCATCTCTGGATAGAAGGAATGGGTAGCGTTTCAGGTCGAGACCTTTCTTCAAACTTCTTGAGTTCTTCAGACTTTTCGACTCCAGAGATGCCCCGACCCGCTGAGTTACTCCATCACTTTGTGTCCTTTTACATATTAGCCAGCATCTGCAGTTCCTTGTTGCTAAATAAGAACTGGTCCCGGTGTGAATGGGCGTGATTAACGGACAAGGTTGGACAGACTCAGCAGATCGGGGAGTCTCCCTGATGGGACAATGCCTCCTATTGTCCCCAGGGGTGGGGAATCTTGTGATGTTTCCCAGCTGGGTGGGTACTGACCTACTCTGTAATAATCTTGTCTGCCAGGAGGTGGCAGTGTCTGTCCAGTGAGATCTGTTCCATCCGTCATCAACTCTGTCAAATGTGTAACCAACTACAACCAGAACTCACTCCCAAATGATTCAACTGGTCCAAACCTGCACCAATGGAAACGTCCATCAGCCCCCGAAAACTTGACCCCCCCCCACACGCACGCACACACACACACGCACGCACACACACACGCACGCACACACATACACACGCACACACACACATACACACGCACACACATACACACGCACACACACGCATGCACACACACACGCACACATACACACACACACACACATACACACGCACGCACACACACACACGCACACACACGCACACATACACACGCACGCACACACATACACACGCACACACATACACACGCACACACACACACATACACACGCACACACGTGCACACGCACACACGCACGCACACACACGCACTCACACACACGCACGCACACACACGCAAGCGCACACGCATGCAAGCACACACGCAAGCACACACACACCCACACATGCACGCACACGCACACTCACACATGCACACACACACGCAAGCACACACACACGCGCACACACACACATACACACGCACACACA